>NW_025728813.1:300000-578190 GCF_021461385.2 Schistocerca piceifrons | reverse complement strand
AACCCGGATCAACTGCTTGCAAGGCAACTATGCTGACCTTTACACCACCACCGCACAACCGGGCGCCCCCACGCCGCGCTGTGTCGGCTTCCCGCCAGTCGGCAGCGGCCGAAGGTGATCGTAGCCCTAGGCGCATTACGAGGTAGGCTAGGGGAGCACATGCAGATGCATTCGCACGGCGTATCCATGCACATTTCGCACCCTTTGGCAAGAGTCGGCGCCGGCGACGCAAGAGGGACGCAGAGGACGGCGTTCTGGCGGCATTTTTAGGCAGTACAGTGCAGGATTCAGCGTCTGCAGCATTTTCTCGACAGAATGCTACGGCGCTTGACGGCAGTCCCACGTTATCTCGAGACATCTGCTCGGGAAGCAGCGAAAGATTGCTACTGGTCTGAGCATCGGTGGTTCAGTGGTAGAATGCTCGCCTGCCACGCGGGCGGCCCGGGTTCGATTCCGGCCGATGCATCGTTTTGCTTTTCCCGCGGTGCCGTGTGGCTTGCGCGCTTGAGATGCACGATCCACAAGAATGTATAGCGGGATTCCCTTGAGAAGAACCGAGAACGCAGCACGCGCGGTTCCCCACTCAGACGCTCGCGTCATGTTCTGCGGACTGGCGTCGGCCTGGCCTCACAAGTTGCTGTGTCCAGGTGCCTCCGAGGCAATGAACTTGAACGACGGGGAGTACTGCCCATCGTTGCAAAAGCTGCAGCACCACCACAATCAACTGGGCCGGCAATGCACGTGTAGCAACAGAACACGTTATCCACCAAGTAGTGTATCTCTGCGTCTAACAATGGGTACGCTACTTGCCCAGTTCCCAGGACCAACGGTCCGTCCCGTGCCTCGGTAGCGCAGTAGTCAGCGCGTAAGTCTCATAATTTTAAGGTCGTGAGTTCGATCCTCACCCGGGGCATTTAATTTTCTGTGACTCACGGTGGTGCTGTCGCTAGGGCTCGAACTTATTTCTTGTTTGTTATCCACAACGTTTCAACGCTTCAGAGAGAAAATTTATACTTCCTGTTATTGATACTGACAGCTTTCCTTTTCCTCTTCTCCCAGTAGAGCATGAAGCCAAAAGCATTGCTCTGAGACTTTTGAGGTGCGCGCCTTGCCAGCCAGTATGCGCAATGACGTTCGCAAAGAGAGAAGGGTGCCGACACGGGCCTCGGCACGAAATGTGCGAGAGACCATCCGATCCGTCGAACGGACGCCCAAATCCGGTGAGATCTAGTGGCTAGGATGCCTGGCTATCACCCCGGAGGCCCGGGCTCGATTGCCGGTACCGGAACGGAATTTTTTCCACACGAATCGTCTCAAGTTTCAGCAGTGCGTGCTGCCGTTTCCCGTCCTGCTCGCAGTACAGCTACTGTTTCGTGACCGCCAGCAGAACATAGACGGGCGAAGCAGACACACGGTGACCCTAGAAGTGGCGTGTGGCTTCATGCGACGTGTTTCCAGCGTAGGGCTGAGCAACCGTCCGCGTCGAGGCCCGTTAGCTCAGTTGGTTAGAGCGTCGTGCTAATAACGCGAAGGTCGTGGTGTTCGATCCCCCCACGGGCCAGTAGGCTTTTACTACTACGAAAAGGCAGCGCCGATTTCAGCTGGCGAGTGTGATGACCAAAAGATCATCGCCGTGCGTGGACGTTGGCAGAGGATCCGAACCCGACTCGTCGGGAAGCGCTGCAGCATTCGCTCGGCAATGGTCACAATATGTTGAATACGCTGGTTCTCATACGGCAAAGAGAAATGAAAGAAAATGCCCGATTGCCGACGTGTAACAACTTTGGCCCTTGTCAGTGCTTGGGCGGGTGACCGCATGGGAACACAGGGTACTGTTGGCAATTTTGCTTCCTATTTTTCTTTCTCCTTTGTTTTCGCAGCTGCAGACCGATTCAGTGAGGGAGACGCCACCGTGAAATGAAGGGGCGTGCTGTGTGTCCACCGCCTCGCCTCTCCCTGCCTCTCTCAGTCGTTTCTCGTGCTTGTCGTTTTGATATAGGCCGACTGGAGAGCGTCAGCTCTCGCGTCAGCTGAGCAAAGTCGAGACAAGTCGAGACACACTGTAGGCTGGTCTGCAGCGAGTAAGAGGGAGAAAGAACATTAATTTAACGGCGCGTGGCAAAAGTACTCATACGCAAAGCTGAAAGCCTGCTGCGGTGGCCGGGAATCGAACCCGGATCAACTGCTTGCAAGGCAACTATGCTGACCTTTACACCACCACCGCACAACCGGGCGCCCCCACGCCGCGCTGTGTCGGCTTCCCGCCAGTCGGCAGCGGCCGAAGGTGATCGTAGCCCTAGGCGCATTACGAGGTAGGCTAGGGGAGCACATGCAGATGCATTCGCACGGCGTATCCATGCACATTTCGCACCCTTTGGCAAGAGTCGGCGCCGGCGACGCAAGAGGACGCAGAGGACGGCGTTCTGGCGGCATTTTTAGGCAGTACAGTGCAGGATTCAGCGTCTGCAGCATTTTCTCGACAGAATGCTACGGCGCTTGACGGCAGTCCCACGTTATCTCGAGACATCTGCTCGGGAAGCAGCGAAAGATTGCTACTGGTCTGAGCATCGGTGGTTCAGTGGTAGAATGCTCGCCTGCCACGCGGGCGGCCCGGGTTCGATTCCCGGCCGATGCATCGTTTTGCTTTTCCCGCGGTGCCGTGTGGCTTGCGCGCTTGAGATGCACGATCCACAAGAATGTATAGCGGGATTCCCTTGAGAAGAACCGAGAACGCAGCACGCGCGGTTCCCCACTCAGACGCTCGCGTCATGTTCTGCGGACTGGCGTCGGCCTGGCCTCACAAGTTGCTGTGTCCAGGTGCCTCCGAGGCAATGAACTTGAACGACGGGGAGTACTGCCCATCGTTGCAAAAGCTGCAGCACCACCACAATCAACTGGGCCGGCAATGCACGTGTAGCAACAGAACACGTTATCCACCAAGTAGTGTATCTCTGCGTCTAACAATGGGTACGCTACTTGCCCAGTTCCCAGGACCAACGGTCCGCCCCGTGCCTCGGTAGCGCAGTAGTCAGCGCGTAAGTCTCATAATTTTAAGGTCGTGAGTTCGATCCTCACCCGGGGCATTTAATTTTCTGTGACTCACGGTGGTGCTGTCGCTAGGGCTCGAACTTATTTCTTGTTTGTTATCCACAACGTTTCAACGCTTCAGAGAGAAAATTTATACTTCCTGTTATTGATACTGACAGCTTTCCTTTTCCTCTTCTCCCAGTAGAGCATGAAGCCAAAAGCATTGCTCTGAGACTTTTGAGGTGCGCGCCTTGCCAGCCAGTATGCGCAATGACGTTCGCAAAGAGAGAATGGTGCCGACACGGGCCTCGGCACGAAATGTGCGAGAGACCATCCGATCCGTCGAACGGACGCCCAAATCCGGTGAGATCTAGTGGCTAGGATGCCTGGCTATCACCCCGGAGGCCCGGGCTCGATTGCCGGTACCGGAACGGAATTTTTTCCACACGAATCGTCTCAAGTTTCAGCAGTGCGTGCTGCCGTTTCCCGTCCTGCTCGCAGTACAGCTACTGTTTCGTGACCGCCAGCAGAACATAGACGGGCGAAGCAGACACACGGTGACCCTAGAAGTGGCGTGTGGCTTCATGCGACGTGTTTCCAGCGTAGGGCTGAGCAACCGTCCGCGTCGAGGCCCGTTAGCTCAGTTGGTTAGAGCGTCGTGCTAATAACGCGAAGGTCGTGGTGTTCGATCCCCCCACGGGCCAGTAGGCTTTTACTACTACGAAAAGGCAGCGCCGATTTCAGCTGGCGAGTGTGATGACCAAAAGATCATCGCCGTGCGTGGACGTTGGCAGAGGATCCGAACCCGACTCGTCGGGAAGCGCTGCAGCATTCGCTCGGCAATGGTCACAATATGTTGAATACGCTGGTTCTCATACGGCAAAGAGAAAATGAAAGAAAATGCCCGATTGCCGACGTGTAACAACTTTGGCCCTTGTCAGTGCTTGGGCGGGTGACCGCATGGGAACACAGGGTACTGTTGGCAATTTTGCTTCCTATTTTTCTTTCTCCTTTGTTTTCGCAGCTGCAGACCGATTCAGTGAGGGAGACGCCACCGTGAAATGAAGGGGCGTGCTGTGTGTCCACCGCCTCGCCTCTCCCTGCCTCTCTCAGTCGTTTCTCGTGCTTGTCGTTTTGATATAGGCCGACTGGAGAGCGTCAGCTCTCGCGTCAGCTGAGCAAAGTCGAGACAAGTCGAGACACACTGTAGGCTGGTCTGCAGCGAGTAAGAGGGAGAAAGAACATTAATTTAACGGCGCGTGGCAAAAGTACTCATACGCAAAGCTGAAAGCCTGCTGCGGTGGCCGGGAATCGAACCCGGATCAACTGCTTGCAAGGCAACTATGCTGACCTTTACACCACCACCGCACAACCGGGCGCCCCCACGCCGCGCTGTGTCGGCTTCCCGCCAGTCGGCAGCGGCCGAAGGTGATCGTAGCCCTAGGCGCATTACGAGGTAGGCTAGGGGAGCACATGCAGATGCATTCGCACGGCGTATCCATGCACATTTCGCACCCTTTGGCAAGAGTCGGCGCCGGCGACGCAAGAGGACGCAGAGGACGGCGTTCTGGCGGCATTTTTAGGCAGTACAGTGCAGGATTCAGCGTCTGCAGCATTTTCTCGACAGAATGCTACGGCGCTTGACGGCAGTCCCACGTTATCTCGAGACATCTGCTCGGGAAGCAGCGAAAGATTGCTACTGGTCTGAGCATCGGTGGTTCAGTGGTAGAATGCTCGCCTGCCACGCGGGCGGCCCGGGTTCGATTCCCGGCCGATGCATCGTTTTGCTTTTCCCGCGGTGCCGTGTGGCTTGCGCGCTTGAGATGCACGATCCACAAGAATGTATAGCGGGATTCCCTTGAGAAGAACCGAGAACGCAGCACGCGCGGTTCCCCACTCAGACGCTCGCGTCATGTTCTGCGGACTGGCGTCGGCCTGGCCTCACAAGTTGCTGTGTCCAGGTGCCTCCGAGGCAATGAACTTGAACGACGGGGAGTACTGCCCATCGTTGCAAAAGCTGCAGCACCACCACAATCAACTGGGCCGGCAATGCACGTGTAGCAACAGAACACGTTATCCACCAAGTAGTGTATCTCTGCGTCTAACAATGGGTACGCTACTTGCCCAGTTCCCAGGACCAACGGTCCGCCCCGTGCCTCGGTAGCGCAGTAGTCAGCGCGTAAGTCTCATAATTTTAAGGTCGTGAGTTCGATCCTCACCCGGGGCATTTAATTTTCTGTGACTCACGGTGGTGCTGTCGCTAGGGCTCGAACTTATTTCTTGTTTGTTATCCACAACGTTTCAACGCTTCAGAGAGAAAATTTATACTTCCTGTTATTGATACTGACAGCTTTCCTTTTCCTCTTCTCCCAGTAGAGCATGAAGCCAAAAGCATTGCTCTGAGACTTTTGAGGTGCGCGCCTTGCCAGCCAGTATGCGCAATGACGTTCGCAAAGAGAGAATGGTGCCGACACGGGCCTCGGCACGAAATGTGCGAGAGACCATCCGATCCGTCGAACGGACGCCCAAATCCGGTGAGATCTAGTGGCTAGGATGCCTGGCTATCACCCCGGAGGCCCGGGCTCGATTGCCGGTACCGGAACGGAATTTTTTCCACACGAATCGTCTCAAGTTTCAGCAGTGCGTGCTGCCGTTTCCCGTCCTGCTCGCAGTACAGCTACTGTTTCGTGACCGCCAGCAGAACATAGACGGGCGAAGCAGACACACGGTGACCCTAGAAGTGGCGTGTGGCTTCATGCGACGTGTTTCCAGCGTAGGGCTGAGCAACCGTCCGCGTCGAGGCCCGTTAGCTCAGTTGGTTAGAGCGTCGTGCTAATAACGCGAAGGTCGTGGTGTTCGATCCCCCCACGGGCCAGTAGGCTTTTACTACTACGAAAAGGCAGCGCCGATTTCAGCTGGCGAGTGTGATGACCAAAAGATCATCGCCGTGCGTGGACGTTGGCAGAGGATCCGAACCCGACTCGTCGGGAAGCGCTGCAGCATTCGCTCGGCAATGGTCACAATATGTTGAATACGCTGGTTCTCATACGGCAAAGAGAAAATGAAAGAAAATGCCCGATTGCCGACGTGTAACAACTTTGGCCCTTGTCAGTGCTTGGGCGGGTGACCGCATGGGAACACAGGGTACTGTTGGCAATTTTGCTTCCTATTTTTCTTTCTCCTTTGTTTTCGCAGCTGCAGACCGATTCAGTGAGGGAGACGCCACCGTGAAATGAAGGGGCGTGCTGTGTGTCCACCGCCTCGCCTCTCCCTGCCTCTCTCAGTCGTTTCTCGTGCTTGTCGTTTTGATATAGGCCGACTGGAGAGCGTCAGCTCTCGCGTCAGCTGAGCAAAGTCGAGACAAGTCGAGACACACTGTAGGCTGGTCTGCAGCGAGTAAGAGGGAGAAAGAACATTAATTTAACGGCGCGTGGCAAAAGTACTCATACGCAAAGCTGAAAGCCTGCTGCGGTGGCCGGGAATCGAACCCGGATCAACTGCTTGCAAGGCAACTATGCTGACCTTTACACCACCACCGCACAACCGGGCGCCCCCACGCCGCGCTGTGTCGGCTTCCCGCCAGTCGGCAGCGGCCGAAGGTGATCGTAGCCCTAGGCGCATTACGAGGTAGGCTAGGGGAGCACATGCAGATGCATTCGCACGGCGTATCCATGCACATTTCGCACCCTTTGGCAAGAGTCGGCGCCGGCGACGCAAGAGGACGCAGAGGACGGCGTTCTGGCGGCATTTTTAGGCAGTACAGTGCAGGATTCAGCGTCTGCAGCATTTTCTCGACAGAATGCTACGGCGCTTGACGGCAGTCCCACGTTATCTCGAGACATCTGCTCGGGAAGCAGCGAAAGATTGCTACTGGTCTGAGCATCGGTGGTTCAGTGGTAGAATGCTCGCCTGCCACGCGGGCGGCCCGGGTTCGATTCCCGGCCGATGCATCGTTTTGCTTTTCCCGCGGTGCCGTGTGGCTTGCGCGCTTGAGATGCACGATCCACAAGAATGTATAGCGGGATTCCCTTGAGAAGAACCGAGAACGCAGCACGCGCGGTTCCCCACTCAGACGCTCGCGTCATGTTCTGCGGACTGGCGTCGGCCTGGCCTCACAAGTTGCTGTGTCCAGGTGCCTCCGAGGCAATGAACTTGAACGACGGGGAGTACTGCCCATCGTTGCAAAAGCTGCAGCACCACCACAATCAACTGGGCCGGCAATGCACGTGTAGCAACAGAACACGTTATCCACCAAGTAGTGTATCTCTGCGTCTAACAATGGGTACGCTACTTGCCCAGTTCCCAGGACCAACGGTCCGTCCCGTGCCTCGGTAGCGCAGTAGTCAGCGCGTAAGTCTCATAATTTTAAGGTCGTGAGTTCGATCCTCACCCGGGGCATTTAATTTTCTGTGACTCACGGTGGTGCTGTCGCTAGGGCTCGAACTTATTTCTTGTTTGTTATCCACAACGTTTCAACGCTTCAGAGAGAAAATTTATACTTCCTGTTATTGATACTGACAGCTTTCCTTTTCCTCTTCTCCCAGTAGAGCATGAAGCCAAAAGCATTGCTCTGAGACTTTTGAGGTGCGCGCCTTGCCAGCCAGTATGCGCAATGACGTTCGCAAAGAGAGAAGGGTGCCGACACGGGCCTCGGCACGAAATGTGCGAGAGACCATCCGATCCGTCGAACGGACGCCCAAATCCGGTGAGATCTAGTGGCTAGGATGCCTGGCTATCACCCCGGAGGCCCGGGCTCGATTGCCGGTACCGGAACGGAATTTTTTCCACACGAATCGTCTCAAGTTTCAGCAGTGCGTGCTGCCGTTTCCCGTCCTGCTCGCAGTACAGCTACTGTTTCGTGACCGCCAGCAGAACATAGACGGGCGAAGCAGACACACGGTGACCCTAGAAGTGGCGTGTGGCTTCATGCGACGTGTTTCCAGCGTAGGGCTGAGCAACCGTCCGCGTCGAGGCCCGTTAGCTCAGTTGGTTAGAGCGTCGTGCTAATAACGCGAAGGTCGTGGTGTTCGATCCCCCCACGGGCCAGTAGGCTTTTACTACTACGAAAAGGCATCGCCGATTTCAGCTGGCGAGTGTGATGACCAAAAGATCATCGCCGTGCGTGGACGTTGGCAGAGGATCCGAACCCGACTCGTCGGGAAGCGCTGCAGCATTCGCTCGGCAATGGTCACAATATGTTGAATACGCTGGTTCTCATACGGCAAAGAGAAAATGAAAGAAAATGCCCGATTGCCGACGTGTAACAACTTTGGCCCTTGTCAGTGCTTGGGCGGGTGACCGCATGGGAACACAGGGTACTGTTGGCAATTTTGCTTCCTATTTTTCTTTCTCCTTTGTTTTCGCAGCTGCAGACCGATTCAGTGAGGGAGACGCCACCGTGAAATGAAGGGGCGTGCTGTGTGTCCACCGCCTCGCCTCTCCCTGCCTCTCTCAGTCGTTTCTCGTGCTTGTCGTTTTGATATAGGCCGACTGGAGAGCGTCAGCTCTCGCGTCAGCTGAGCAAAGTCGAGACAAGTCGAGACACACTGTAGGCTGGTCTGCAGCGAGTAAGAGGGAGAAAGAACATTAATTTAACGGCGCGTGGCAAAAGTACTCATACGCAAAGCTGAAAGCCTGCTGCGGTGGCCGGGAATCGAACCCGGATCAACTGCTTGCAAGGCAACTATGCTGACCTTTACACCACCACCGCACAACCGGGCGCCCCCACGCCGCGCTGTGTCGGCTTCCCGCCAGTCGGCAGCGGCCGAAGGTGATCGTAGCCCTAGGCGCATTACGAGGTAGGCTAGGGGAGCACATGCAGATGCATTCGCACGGCGTATCCATGCACATTTCGCACCCTTTGGCAAGAGTCGGCGCCGGCGACGCAAGAGGACGCAGAGGACGGCGTTCTGGCGGCATTTTTAGGCAGTACAGTGCAGGATTCAGCGTCTGCAGCATTTTCTCGACAGAATGCTACGGCGCTTGACGGCAGTCCCACGTTATCTCGAGACATCTGCTCGGGAAGCAGCGAAAGATTGCTACTGGTCTGAGCATCGGTGGTTCAGTGGTAGAATGCTCGCCTGCCACGCGGGCGGCCCGGGTTCGATTCCCGGCCGATGCATCGTTTTGCTTTTCCCGCGGTGCCGTGTGGCTTGCGCGCTTGAGATGCACGATCCACAAGAATGTATAGCGGGATTCCCTTGAGAAGAACCGAGAACGCAGCACGCGCGGTTCCCCACTCAGACGCTCGCGTCATGTTCTGCGGACTGGCGTCGGCCTGGCCTCACAAGTTGCTGTGTCCAGGTGCCTCCGAGGCAATGAACTTGAACGACGGGGAGTACTGCCCATCGTTGCAAAAGCTGCAGCACCACCACAATCAACTGGGCCGGCAATGCACGTGTAGCAACAGAACACGTTATCCACCAAGTAGTGTATCTCTGCGTCTAACAATGGGTACGCTACTTGCCCAGTTCCCAGGACCAACGGTCCGTCCCGTGCCTCGGTAGCGCAGTAGTCAGCGCGTAAGTCTCATAATTTTAAGGTCGTGAGTTCGATCCTCACCCGGGGCATTTAATTTTCTGTGACTCACGGTGGTGCTGTCGCTAGGGCTCGAACTTATTTCTTGTTTGTTATCCACAACGTTTCAACGCTTCAGAGAGAAAATTTATACTTCCTGTTATTGATACTGACAGCTTTCCTTTTCCTCTTCTCCCAGTAGAGCATGAAGCCAAAAGCATTGCTCTGAGACTTTTGAGGTGCGCGCCTTGCCAGCCAGTATGCGCAATGACGTTCGCAAAGAGAGAAGGGTGCCGACACGGGCCTCGGCACGAAATGTGCGAGAGACCATCCGATCCGTCGAACGGACGCCCAAATCCGGTGAGATCTAGTGGCTAGGATGCCTGGCTATCACCCCGGAGGCCCGGGCTCGATTGCCGGTACCGGAACGGAATTTTTTCCACACGAATCGTCTCAAGTTTCAGCAGTGCGTGCTGCCGTTTCCCGTCCTGCTCGCAGTACAGCTACTGTTTCGTGACCGCCAGCAGAACATAGACGGGCGAAGCAGACACACGGTGACCCTAGAAGTGGCGTGTGGCTTCATGCGACGTGTTTCCAGCGTAGGGCTGAGCAACCGTCCGCGTCGAGGCCCGTTAGCTCAGTTGGTTAGAGCGTCGTGCTAATAACGCGAAGGTCGTGGTGTTCGATCCCCCCACGGGCCAGTAGGCTTTTACTACTACGAAAAGGCAGCGCCGATTTCAGCTGGCGAGTGTGATGACCAAAAGATCATCGCCGTGCGTGGACGTTGGCAGAGGATCCGAACCCGACTCGTCGGGAAGCGCTGCAGCATTCGCTCGGCAATGGTCACAATATGTTGAATACGCTGGTTCTCATACGGCAAAGAGAAAATGAAAGAAAATGCCCGATTGCCGACGTGTAACAACTTTGGCCCTTGTCAGTGCTTGGGCGGGTGACCGCATGGGAACACAGGGTACTGTTGGCAATTTTGCTTCCTATTTTTCTTTCTCCTTTGTTTTCGCAGCTGCAGACCGATTCAGTGAGGGAGACGCCACCGTGAAATGAAGGGGCGTGCTGTGTGTCCACCGCCTCGCCTCTCCCTGCCTCTCTCAGTCGTTTCTCGTGCTTGTCGTTTTGATATAGGCCGACTGGAGAGCGTCAGCTCTCGCGTCAGCTGAGCAAAGTCGAGACAAGTCGAGACACACTGTAGGCTGGTCTGCAGCGAGTAAGAGGGAGAAAGAACATTAATTTAACGGCGCGTGGCAAAAGTACTCATACGCAAAGCTGAAAGCCTGCTGCGGTGGCCGGGAATCGAACCCGGATCAACTGCTTGCAAGGCAACTATGCTGACCTTTACACCACCACCGCACAACCGGGCGCCCCCACGCCGCGCTGTGTCGGCTTCCCGCCAGTCGGCAGCGGCCGAAGGTGATCGTAGCCCTAGGCGCATTACGAGGTAGGCTAGGGGAGCACATGCAGATGCATTCGCACGGCGTATCCATGCACATTTCGCACCCTTTGGCAAGAGTCGGCGCCGGCGACGCAAGAGGACGCAGAGGACGGCGTTCTGGCGGCATTTTTAGGCAGTACAGTGCAGGATTCAGCGTCTGCAGCATTTTCTCGACAGAATGCTACGGCGCTTGACGGCAGTCCCACGTTATCTCGAGACATCTGCTCGGGAAGCAGCGAAAGATTGCTACTGGTCTGAGCATCGGTGGTTCAGTGGTAGAATGCTCGCCTGCCACGCGGGCGGCCCGGGTTCGATTCCCGGCCGATGCATCGTTTTGCTTTTCCCGCGGTGCCGTGTGGCTTGCGCGCTTGAGATGCACGATCCACAAGAATGTATAGCGGGATTCCCTTGAGAAGAACCGAGAACGCAGCACGCGCGGTTCCCCACTCAGACGCTCGCGTCATGTTCTGCGGACTGGCGTCGGCCTGGCCTCACAAGTTGCTGTGTCCAGGTGCCTCCGAGGCAATGAACTTGAACGACGGGGAGTACTGCCCATCGTTGCAAAAGCTGCAGCACCACCACAATCAACTGGGCCGGCAATGCACGTGTAGCAACAGAACACGTTATCCACCAAGTAGTGTATCTCTGCGTCTAACAATGGGTACGCTACTTGCCCAGTTCCCAGGACCAACGGTCCGTCCCGTGCCTCGGTAGCGCAGTAGTCAGCGCGTAAGTCTCATAATTTTAAGGTCGTGAGTTCGATCCTCACCCGGGGCATTTAATTTTCTGTGACTCACGGTGGTGCTGTCGCTAGGGCTCGAACTTATTTCTTGTTTGTTATCCACAACGTTTCAACGCTTCAGAGAGAAAATTTATACTTCCTGTTATTGATACTGACAGCTTTCCTTTTCCTCTTCTCCCAGTAGAGCATGAAGCCAAAAGCATTGCTCTGAGACTTTTGAGGTGCGCGCCTTGCCAGCCAGTATGCGCAATGACGTTCGCAAAGAGAGAAGGGTGCCGACACGGGCCTCGGCACGAAATGTGCGAGAGACCATCCGATCCGTCGAACGGACGCCCAAATCCGGTGAGATCTAGTGGCTAGGATGCCTGGCTATCACCCCGGAGGCCCGGGCTCGATTGCCGGTACCGGAACGGAATTTTTTCCACACGAATCGTCTCAAGTTTCAGCAGTGCGTGCTGCCGTTTCCCGTCCTGCTCGCAGTACAGCTACTGTTTCGTGACCGCCAGCAGAACATAGACGGGCGAAGCAGACACACGGTGACCCTAGAAGTGGCGTGTGGCTTCATGCGACGTGTTTCCAGCGTAGGGCTGAGCAACCGTCCGCGTCGAGGCCCGTTAGCTCAGTTGGTTAGAGCGTCGTGCTAATAACGCGAAGGTCGTGGTGTTCGATCCCCCCACGGGCCAGTAGGCTTTTACTACTACGAAAAGGCATCGCCGATTTCAGCTGGCGAGTGTGATGACCAAAAGATCATCGCCGTGCGTGGACGTTGGCAGAGGATCCGAACCCGACTCGTCGGGAAGCGCTGCAGCATTCGCTCGGCAATGGTCACAATATGTTGAATACGCTGGTTCTCATACGGCAAAGAGAAAATGAAAGAAAATGCCCGATTGCCGACGTGTAACAACTTTGGCCCTTGTCAGTGCTTGGGCGGGTGACCGCATGGGAACACAGGGTACTGTTGGCAATTTTGCTTCCTATTTTTCTTTCTCCTTTGTTTTCGCAGCTGCAGACCGATTCAGTGAGGGAGACGCCACCGTGAAATGAAGGGGCGTGCTGTGTGTCCACCGCCTCGCCTCTCCCTGCCTCTCTCAGTCGTTTCTCGTGCTTGTCGTTTTGATATAGGCCGACTGGAGAGCGTCAGCTCTCGCGTCAGCTGAGCAAAGTCGAGACAAGTCGAGACACACTGTAGGCTGGTCTGCAGCGAGTAAGAGGGAGAAAGAACATTAATTTAACGGCGCGTGGCAAAAGTACTCATACGCAAAGCTGAAAGCCTGCTGCGGTGGCCGGGAATCGAACCCGGATCAACTGCTTGCAAGGCAACTATGCTGACCTTTACACCACCACCGCACAACCGGGCGCCCCCACGCCGCGCTGTGTCGGCTTCCCGCCAGTCGGCAGCGGCCGAAGGTGATCGTAGCCCTAGGCGCATTACGAGGTAGGCTAGGGGAGCACATGCAGATGCATTCGCACGGCGTATCCATGCACATTTCGCACCCTTTGGCAAGAGTCGGCGCCGGCGACGCAAGAGGACGCAGAGGACGGCGTTCTGGCGGCATTTTTAGGCAGTACAGTGCAGGATTCAGCGTCTGCAGCATTTTCTCGACAGAATGCTACGGCGCTTGACGGCAGTCCCACGTTATCTCGAGACATCTGCTCGGGAAGCAGCGAAAGATTGCTACTGGTCTGAGCATCGGTGGTTCAGTGGTAGAATGCTCGCCTGCCACGCGGGCGGCCCGGGTTCGATTCCCGGCCGATGCATCGTTTTGCTTTTCCCGCGGTGCCGTGTGGCTTGCGCGCTTGAGATGCACGATCCACAAGAATGTATAGCGGGATTCCCTTGAGAAGAACCGAGAACGCAGCACGCGCGGTTCCCCACTCAGACGCTCGCGTCATGTTCTGCGGACTGGCGTCGGCCTGGCCTCACAAGTTGCTGTGTCCAGGTGCCTCCGAGGCAATGAACTTGAACGACGGGGAGTACTGCCCATCGTTGCAAAAGCTGCAGCACCACCACAATCAACTGGGCCGGCAATGCACGTGTAGCAACAGAACACGTTATCCACCAAGTAGTGTATCTCTGCGTCTAACAATGGGTACGCTACTTGCCCAGTTCCCAGGACCAACGGTCCGCCCCGTGCCTCGGTAGCGCAGTAGTCAGCGCGTAAGTCTCATAATTTTAAGGTCGTGAGTTCGATCCTCACCCGGGGCATTTAATTTTCTGTGACTCACGGTGGTGCTGTCGCTAGGGCTCGAACTTATTTCTTGTTTGTTATCCACAACGTTTCAACGCTTCAGAGAGAAAATTTATACTTCCTGTTATTGATACTGACAGCTTTCCTTTTCCTCTTCTCCCAGTAGAGCATGAAGCCAAAAGCATTGCTCTGAGACTTTTGAGGTGCGCGCCTTGCCAGCCAGTATGCGCAATGACGTTCGCAAAGAGAGAATGGTGCCGACACGGGCCTCGGCACGAAATGTGCGAGAGACCATCCGATCCGTCGAACGGACGCCCAAATCCGGTGAGATCTAGTGGCTAGGATGCCTGGCTATCACCCCGGAGGCCCGGGCTCGATTGCCGGTACCGGAACGGAATTTTTTCCACACGAATCGTCTCAAGTTTCAGCAGTGCGTGCTGCCGTTTCCCGTCCTGCTCGCAGTACAGCTACTGTTTCGTGACCGCCAGCAGAACATAGACGGGCGAAGCAGACACACGGTGACCCTAGAAGTGGCGTGTGGCTTCATGCGACGTGTTTCCAGCGTAGGGCTGAGCAACCGTCCGCGTCGAGGCCCGTTAGCTCAGTTGGTTAGAGCGTCGTGCTAATAACGCGAAGGTCGTGGTGTTCGATCCCCCCACGGGCCAGTAGGCTTTTACTACTACGAAAAGGCAGCGCCGATTTCAGCTGGCGAGTGTGATGACCAAAAGATCATCGCCGTGCGTGGACGTTGGCAGAGGATCCGAACCCGACTCGTCGGGAAGCGCTGCAGCATTCGCTCGGCAATGGTCACAATATGTTGAATACGCTGGTTCTCATACGGCAAAGAGAAAATGAAAGAAAATGCCCGATTGCCGACGTGTAACAACTTTGGCCCTTGTCAGTGCTTGGGCGGGTGACCGCATGGGAACACAGGGTACTGTTGGCAATTTTGCTTCCTATTTTTCTTTCTCCTTTGTTTTCGCAGCTGCAGACCGATTCAGTGAGGGAGACGCCACCGTGAAATGAAGGGGCGTGCTGTGTGTCCACCGCCTCGCCTCTCCCTGCCTCTCTCAGTCGTTTCTCGTGCTTGTCGTTTTGATATAGGCCGACTGGAGAGCGTCAGCTCTCGCGTCAGCTGAGCAAAGTCGAGACAAGTCGAGACACACTGTAGGCTGGTCTGCAGCGAGTAAGAGGGAGAAAGAACATTAATTTAACGGCGCGTGGCAAAAGTACTCATACGCAAAGCTGAAAGCCTGCTGCGGTGGCCGGGAATCGAACCCGGATCAACTGCTTGCAAGGCAACTATGCTGACCTTTACACCACCACCGCACAACCGGGCGCCCCCACGCCGCGCTGTGTCGGCTTCCCGCCAGTCGGCAGCGGCCGAAGGTGATCGTAGCCCTAGGCGCATTACGAGGTAGGCTAGGGGAGCACATGCAGATGCATTCGCACGGCGTATCCATGCACATTTCGCACCCTTTGGCAAGAGTCGGCGCCGGCGACGCAAGAGGACGCAGAGGACGGCGTTCTGGCGGCATTTTTAGGCAGTACAGTGCAGGATTCAGCGTCTGCAGCATTTTCTCGACAGAATGCTACGGCGCTTGACGGCAGTCCCACGTTATCTCGAGACATCTGCTCGGGAAGCAGCGAAAGATTGCTACTGGTCTGAGCATCGGTGGTTCAGTGGTAGAATGCTCGCCTGCCACGCGGGCGGCCCGGGTTCGATTCCCGGCCGATGCATCGTTTTGCTTTTCCCGCGGTGCCGTGTGGCTTGCGCGCTTGAGATGCACGATCCACAAGAATGTATAGCGGGATTCCCTTGAGAAGAACCGAGAACGCAGCACGCGCGGTTCCCCACTCAGACGCTCGCGTCATGTTCTGCGGACTGGCGTCGGCCTGGCCTCACAAGTTGCTGTGTCCAGGTGCCTCCGAGGCAATGAACTTGAACGACGGGGAGTACTGCCCATCGTTGCAAAAGCTGCAGCACCACCACAATCAACTGGGCCGGCAATGCACGTGTAGCAACAGAACACGTTATCCACCAAGTAGTGTATCTCTGCGTCTAACAATGGGTACGCTACTTGCCCAGTTCCCAGGACCAACGGTCCGTCCCGTGCCTCGGTAGCGCAGTAGTCAGCGCGTAAGTCTCATAATTTTAAGGTCGTGAGTTCGATCCTCACCCGGGGCATTTAATTTTCTGTGACTCACGGTGGTGCTGTCGCTAGGGCTCGAACTTATTTCTTGTTTGTTATCCACAACGTTTCAACGCTTCAGAGAGAAAATTTATACTTCCTGTTATTGATACTGACAGCTTTCCTTTTCCTCTTCTCCCAGTAGAGCATGAAGCCAAAAGCATTGCTCTGAGACTTTTGAGGTGCGCGCCTTGCCAGCCAGTATGCGCAATGACGTTCGCAAAGAGAGAAGGGTGCCGACACGGGCCTCGGCACGAAATGTGCGAGAGACCATCCGATCCGTCGAACGGACGCCCAAATCCGGTGAGATCTAGTGGCTAGGATGCCTGGCTATCACCCCGGAGGCCCGGGCTCGATTGCCGGTACCGGAACGGAATTTTTTCCACACGAATCGTCTCAAGTTTCAGCAGTGCGTGCTGCCGTTTCCCGTCCTGCTCGCAGTACAGCTACTGTTTCGTGACCGCCAGCAGAACATAGACGGGCGAAGCAGACACACGGTGACCCTAGAAGTGGCGTGTGGCTTCATGCGACGTGTTTCCAGCGTAGGGCTGAGCAACCGTCCGCGTCGAGGCCCGTTAGCTCAGTTGGTTAGAGCGTCGTGCTAATAACGCGAAGGTCGTGGTGTTCGATCCCCCCACGGGCCAGTAGGCTTTTACTACTACGAAAAGGCATCGCCGATTTCAGCTGGCGAGTGTGATGACCAAAAGATCATCGCCGTGCGTGGACGTTGGCAGAGGATCCGAACCCGACTCGTCGGGAAGCGCTGCAGCATTCGCTCGGCAATGGTCACAATATGTTGAATACGCTGGTTCTCATACGGCAAAGAGAAAATGAAAGAAAATGCCCGATTGCCGACGTGTAACAACTTTGGCCCTTGTCAGTGCTTGGGCGGGTGACCGCATGGGAACACAGGGTACTGTTGGCAATTTTGCTTCCTATTTTTCTTTCTCCTTTGTTTTCGCAGCTGCAGACCGATTCAGTGAGGGAGACGCCACCGTGAAATGAAGGGGCGTGCTGTGTGTCCACCGCCTCGCCTCTCCCTGCCTCTCTCAGTCGTTTCTCGTGCTTGTCGTTTTGATATAGGCCGACTGGAGAGCGTCAGCTCTCGCGTCAGCTGAGCAAAGTCGAGACAAGTCGAGACACACTGTAGGCTGGTCTGCAGCGAGTAAGAGGGAGAAAGAACATTAATTTAACGGCGCGTGGCAAAAGTACTCATACGCAAAGCTGAAAGCCTGCTGCGGTGGCCGGGAATCGAACCCGGATCAACTGCTTGCAAGGCAACTATGCTGACCTTTACACCACCACCGCACAACCGGGCGCCCCCACGCCGCGCTGTGTCGGCTTCCCGCCAGTCGGCAGCGGCCGAAGGTGATCGTAGCCCTAGGCGCATTACGAGGTAGGCTAGGGGAGCACATGCAGATGCATTCGCACGGCGTATCCATGCACATTTCGCACCCTTTGGCAAGAGTCGGCGCCGGCGACGCAAGAGGACGCAGAGGACGGCGTTCTGGCGGCATTTTTAGGCAGTACAGTGCAGGATTCAGCGTCTGCAGCATTTTCTCGACAGAATGCTACGGCGCTTGACGGCAGTCCCACGTTATCTCGAGACATCTGCTCGGGAAGCAGCGAAAGATTGCTACTGGTCTGAGCATCGGTGGTTCAGTGGTAGAATGCTCGCCTGCCACGCGGGCGGCCCGGGTTCGATTCCCGGCCGATGCATCGTTTTGCTTTTCCCGCGGTGCCGTGTGGCTTGCGCGCTTGAGATGCACGATCCACAAGAATGTATAGCGGGATTCCCTTGAGAAGAACCGAGAACGCAGCACGCGCGGTTCCCCACTCAGACGCTCGCGTCATGTTCTGCGGACTGGCGTCGGCCTGGCCTCACAAGTTGCTGTGTCCAGGTGCCTCCGAGGCAATGAACTTGAACGACGGGGAGTACTGCCCATCGTTGCAAAAGCTGCAGCACCACCACAATCAACTGGGCCGGCAATGCACGTGTAGCAACAGAACACGTTATCCACCAAGTAGTGTATCTCTGCGTCTAACAATGGGTACGCTACTTGCCCAGTTCCCAGGACCAACGGTCCGCCCCGTGCCTCGGTAGCGCAGTAGTCAGCGCGTAAGTCTCATAATTTTAAGGTCGTGAGTTCGATCCTCACCCGGGGCATTTAATTTTCTGTGACTCACGGTGGTGCTGTCGCTAGGGCTCGAACTTATTTCTTGTTTGTTATCCACAACGTTTCAACGCTTCAGAGAGAAAATTTATACTTCCTGTTATTGATACTGACAGCTTTCCTTTTCCTCTTCTCCCAGTAGAGCATGAAGCCAAAAGCATTGCTCTGAGACTTTTGAGGTGCGCGCCTTGCCAGCCAGTATGCGCAATGACGTTCGCAAAGAGAGAATGGTGCCGACACGGGCCTCGGCACGAAATGTGCGAGAGACCATCCGATACGTCGAACGGACGCCCAAATCCGGTGAGATCTAGTGGCTAGGATGCCTGGCTATCACCCCGGAGGCCCGGGCTCGATTGCCGGTACCGGAACGGAATTTTTTCCACACGAATCGTCTCAAGTTTCAGCAGTGCGTGCTGCCGTTTCCCGTCCTGCTCGCAGTACAGCTACTGTTTCGTGACCGCCAGCAGAACATAGACGGGCGAAGCAGACACACGGTGACCCTAGAAGTGGCGTGTGGCTTCATGCGACGTGTTTCCAGCGTAGGGCTGAGCAACCGTCCGCGTCGAGGCCCGTTAGCTCAGTTGGTTAGAGCGTCGTGCTAATAACGCGAAGGTCGTGGTGTTCGATCCCCCCACGGGCCAGTAGGCTTTTACTACTACGAAAAGGCAGCGCCGATTTCAGCTGGCGAGTGTGATGACCAAAAGATCATCGCCGTGCGTGGACGTTGGCAGAGGATCCGAACCCGACTCGTCGGGAAGCGCTGCAGCATTCGCTCGGCAATGGTCACAATATGTTGAATACGCTGGTTCTCATACGGCAAAGAGAAAATGAAAGAAAATGCCCGATTGCCGACGTGTAACAACTTTGGCCCTTGTCAGTGCTTGGGCGGGTGACCGCATGGGAACACAGGGTACTGTTGGCAATTTTGCTTCCTATTTTTCTTTCTCCTTTGTTTTCGCAGCTGCAGACCGATTCAGTGAGGGAGACGCCACCGTGAAATGAAGGGGCGTGCTGTGTGTCCACCGCCTCGCCTCTCCCTGCCTCTCTCAGTCGTTTCTCGTGCTTGTCGTTTTGATATAGGCCGACTGGAGAGCGTCAGCTCTCGCGTCAGCTGAGCAAAGTCGAGACAAGTCGAGACACACTGTAGGCTGGTCTGCAGCGAGTAAGAGGGAGAAAGAACATTAATTTAACGGCGCGTGGCAAAAGTACTCATACGCAAAGCTGAAAGCCTGCTGCGGTGGCCGGGAATCGAACCCGGATCAACTGCTTGCAAGGCAACTATGCTGACCTTTACACCACCACCGCACAACCGGGCGCCCCCACGCCGCGCTGTGTCGGCTTCCCGCCAGTCGGCAGCGGCCGAAGGTGATCGTAGCCCTAGGCGCATTACGAGGTAGGCTAGGGGAGCACATGCAGATGCATTCGCACGGCGTATCCATGCACATTTCGCACCCTTTGGCAAGAGTCGGCGCCGGCGACGCAAGAGGACGCAGAGGACGGCGTTCTGGCGGCATTTTTAGGCAGTACAGTGCAGGATTCAGCGTCTGCAGCATTTTCTCGACAGAATGCTACGGCGCTTGACGGCAGTCCCACGTTATCTCGAGACATCTGCTCGGGAAGCAGCGAAAGATTGCTACTGGTCTGAGCATCGGTGGTTCAGTGGTAGAATGCTCGCCTGCCACGCGGGCGGCCCGGGTTCGATTCCCGGCCGATGCATCGTTTTGCTTTTCCCGCGGTGCCGTGTGGCTTGCGCGCTTGAGATGCACGATCCACAAGAATGTATAGCGGGATTCCCTTGAGAAGAACCGAGAACGCAGCACGCGCGGTTCCCCACTCAGACGCTCGCGTCATGTTCTGCGGACTGGCGTCGGCCTGGCCTCACAAGTTGCTGTGTCCAGGTGCCTCCGAGGCAATGAACTTGAACGACGGGGAGTACTGCCCATCGTTGCAAAAGCTGCAGCACCACCACAATCAACTGGGCCGGCAATGCACGTGTAGCAACAGAACACGTTATCCACCAAGTAGTGTATCTCTGCGTCTAACAATGGGTACGCTACTTGCCCAGTTCCCAGGACCAACGGTCCGTCCCGTGCCTCGGTAGCGCAGTAGTCAGCGCGTAAGTCTCATAATTTTAAGGTCGTGAGTTCGATCCTCACCCGGGGCATTTAATTTTCTGTGACTCACGGTGGTGCTGTCGCTAGGGCTCGAACTTATTTCTTGTTTGTTATCCACAACGTTTCAACGCTTCAGAGAGAAAATTTATACTTCCTGTTATTGATACTGACAGCTTTCCTTTTCCTCTTCTCCCAGTAGAGCATGAAGCCAAAAGCATTGCTCTGAGACTTTTGAGGTGCGCGCCTTGCCAGCCAGTATGCGCAATGACGTTCGCAAAGAGAGAAGGGTGCCGACACGGGCCTCGGCACGAAATGTGCGAGAGACCATCCGATCCGTCGAACGGACGCCCAAATCCGGTGAGATCTAGTGGCTAGGATGCCTGGCTATCACCCCGGAGGCCCGGGCTCGATTGCCGGTACCGGAACGGAATTTTTTCCACACGAATCGTCTCAAGTTTCAGCAGTGCGTGCTGCCGTTTCCCGTCCTGCTCGCAGTACAGCTACTGTTTCGTGACCGCCAGCAGAACATAGACGGGCGAAGCAGACACACGGTGACCCTAGAAGTGGCGTGTGGCTTCATGCGACGTGTTTCCAGCGTAGGGCTGAGCAACCGTCCGCGTCGAGGCCCGTTAGCTCAGTTGGTTAGAGCGTCGTGCTAATAACGCGAAGGTCGTGGTGTTCGATCCCCCCACGGGCCAGTAGGCTTTTACTACTACGAAAAGGCAGCGCCGATTTCAGCTGGCGAGTGTGATGACCAAAAGATCATCGCCGTGCGTGGACGTTGGCAGAGGATCCGAACCCGACTCGTCGGGAAGCGCTGCAGCATTCGCTCGGCAATGGTCACAATATGTTGAATACGCTGGTTCTCATACGGCAAAGAGAAAATGAAAGAAAATGCCCGATTGCCGACGTGTAACAACTTTGGCCCTTGTCAGTGCTTGGGCGGGTGACCGCATGGGAACACAGGGTACTGTTGGCAATTTTGCTTCCTATTTTTCTTTCTCCTTTGTTTTCGCAGCTGCAGACCGATTCAGTGAGGGAGACGCCACCGTGAAATGAAGGGGCGTGCTGTGTGTCCACCGCCTCGCCTCTCCCTGCCTCTCTCAGTCGTTTCTCGTGCTTGTCGTTTTGATATAGGCCGACTGGAGAGCGTCAGCTCTCGCGTCAGCTGAGCAAAGTCGAGACAAGTCGAGACACACTGTAGGCTGGTCTGCAGCGAGTAAGAGGGAGAAAGAACATTAATTTAACGGCGCGTGGCAAAAGTACTCATACGCAAAGCTGAAAGCCTGCTGCGGTGGCCGGGAATCGAACCCGGATCAACTGCTTGCAAGGCAACTATGCTGACCTTTACACCACCACCGCACAACCGGGCGCCCCCACGCCGCGCTGTGTCGGCTTCCCGCCAGTCGGCAGCGGCCGAAGGTGATCGTAGCCCTAGGCGCATTACGAGGTAGGCTAGGGGAGCACATGCAGATGCATTCGCACGGCGTATCCATGCACATTTCGCACCCTTTGGCAAGAGTCGGCGCCGGCGACGCAAGAGGACGCAGAGGACGGCGTTCTGGCGGCATTTTTAGGCAGTACAGTGCAGGATTCAGCGTCTGCAGCATTTTCTCGACAGAATGCTACGGCGCTTGACGGCAGTCCCACGTTATCTCGAGACATCTGCTCGGGAAGCAGCGAAAGATTGCTACTGGTCTGAGCATCGGTGGTTCAGTGGTAGAATGCTCGCCTGCCACGCGGGCGGCCCGGGTTCGATTCCCGGCCGGTGCATCGTTTTGCTTTTCCCGCGGTGCCGTGTGGCTTGCGCGCTTGAGATGCACGATCCACAAGAATGTATAGCGGGATTCCCTTGAGAAGAACCGAGAACGCAGCACGCGCGGTTCCCCACTCAGACGCTCGCGTCATGTTCTGCGGACTGGCGTCGGCCTGGCCTCACAAGTTGCTGTGTCCAGGTGCCTCCGAGGCAATGAACTTGAACGACGGGGAGTACTGCCCATCGTTGCAAAAGCTGCAGCACCACCACAATCAACTGGGCCGGCAATGCACGTGTAGCAACAGAACACGTTATCCACCAAGTAGTGTATCTCTGCGTCTAACAATGGGTACGCTACTTGCCCAGTTCCCAGGACCAACGGTCCGTCCCGTGCCTCGGTAGCGCAGTAGTCAGCGCGTAAGTCTCATAATTTTAAGGTCGTGAGTTCGATCCTCACCCGGGGCATTTAATTTTCTGTGACTCACGGTGGTGCTGTCGCTAGGGCTCGAACTTATTTCTTGTTTGTTATCCACAACGTTTCAACGCTTCAGAGAGAAAATTTATACTTCCTGTTATTGATACTGACAGCTTTCCTTTTCCTCTTCTCCCAGTAGAGCATGAAGCCAAAAGCATTGCTCTGAGACTTTTGAGGTGCGCGCCTTGCCAGCCAGTATGCGCAATGACGTTCGCAAAGAGAGAAGGGTGCCGACACGGGCCTCGGCACGAAATGTGCGAGAGACCATCCGATCCGTCGAACGGACGCCCAAATCCGGTGAGATCTAGTGGCTAGGATGCCTGGCTATCACCCCGGAGGCCCGGGCTCGATTGCCGGTACCGGAACGGAATTTTTTCCACACGAATCGTCTCAAGTTTCAGCAGTGCGTGCTGCCGTTTCCCGTCCTGCTCGCAGTACAGCTACTGTTTCGTGACCGCCAGCAGAACATAGACGGGCGAAGCAGACACACGGTGACCCTAGAAGTGGCGTGTGGCTTCATGCGACGTGTTTCCAGCGTAGGGCTGAGCAACCGTCCGCGTCGAGGCCCGTTAGCTCAGTTGGTTAGAGCGTCGTGCTAATAACGCGAAGGTCGTGGTGTTCGATCCCCCCACGGGCCAGTAGGCTTTTACTACTACGAAAAGGCAGCGCCGATTTCAGCTGGCGAGTGTGATGACCAAAAGATCATCGCCGTGCGTGGACGTTGGCAGAGGATCCGAACCCGACTCGTCGGGAAGCGCTGCAGCATTCGCTCGGCAATGGTCACAATATGTTGAATACGCTGGTTCTCATACGGCAAAGAGAAAATGAAAGAAAATGCCCGATTGCCGACGTGTAACAACTTTGGCCCTTGTCAGTGCTTGGGCGGGTGACCGCATGGGAACACAGGGTACTGTTGGCAATTTTGCTTCCTATTTTTCTTTCTCCTTTGTTTTCGCAGCTGCAGACCGATTCAGTGAGGGAGACGCCACCGTGAAATGAAGGGGCGTGCTGTGTGTCCACCGCCTCGCCTCTCCCTGCCTCTCTCAGTCGTTTCTCGTGCTTGTCGTTTTGATATAGGCCGACTGGAGAGCGTCAGCTCTCGCGTCAGCTGAGCAAAGTCGAGACAAGTCGAGACACACTGTAGGCTGGTCTGCAGCGAGTAAGAGGGAGAAAGAACATTAATTTAACGGCGCGTGGCAAAAGTACTCATACGCAAAGCTGAAAGCCTGCTGCGGTGGCCGGGAATCGAACCCGGATCAACTGCTTGCAAGGCAACTATGCTGACCTTTACACCACCACCGCACAACCGGGCGCCCCCACGCCGCGCTGTGTCGGCTTCCCGCCAGTCGGCAGCGGCCGAAGGTGATCGTAGCCCTAGGCGCATTACGAGGTAGGCTAGGGGAGCACATGCAGATGCATTCGCACGGCGTATCCATGCACATTTCGCACCCTTTGGCAAGAGTCGGCGCCGGCGACGCAAGAGGACGCAGAGGACGGCGTTCTGGCGGCATTTTTAGGCAGTACAGTGCAGGATTCAGCGTCTGCAGCATTTTCTCGACAGAATGCTACGGCGCTTGACGGCAGTCCCACGTTATCTCGAGACATCTGCTCGGGAAGCAGCGAAAGATTGCTACTGGTCTGAGCATCGGTGGTTCAGTGGTAGAATGCTCGCCTGCCACGCGGGCGGCCCGGGTTCGATTCCCGGCCGATGCATCGTTTTGCTTTTCCCGCGGTGCCGTGTGGCTTGCGCGCTTGAGATGCACGATCCACAAGAATGTATAGCGGGATTCCCTTGAGAAGAACCGAGAACGCAGCACGCGCGGTTCCCCACTCAGACGCTCGCGTCATGTTCTGCGGACTGGCGTCGGCCTGGCCTCACAAGTTGCTGTGTCCAGGTGCCTCCGAGGCAATGAACTTGAACGACGGGGAGTACTGCCCATCGTTGCAAAAGCTGCAGCACCACCACAATCAACTGGGCCGGCAATGCACGTGTAGCAACAGAACACGTTATCCACCAAGTAGTGTATCTCTGCGTCTAACAATGGGTACGCTACTTGCCCAGTTCCCAGGACCAACGGTCCGCCCCGTGCCTCGGTAGCGCAGTAGTCAGCGCGTAAGTCTCATAATTTTAAGGTCGTGAGTTCGATCCTCACCCGGGGCATTTAATTTTCTGTGACTCACGGTGGTGCTGTCGCTAGGGCTCGAACTTATTTCTTGTTTGTTATCCACAACGTTTCAACGCTTCAGAGAGAAAATTTATACTTCCTGTTATTGATACTGACAGCTTTCCTTTTCCTCTTCTCCCAGTAGAGCATGAAGCCAAAAGCATTGCTCTGAGACTTTTGAGGTGCGCGCCTTGCCAGCCAGTATGCGCAATGACGTTCGCAAAGAGAGAAGGGTGCCGACACGGGCCTCGGCACGAAATGTGCGAGAGACCATCCGATCCGTCGAACGGACGCCCAAATCCGGTGAGATCTAGTGGCTAGGATGCCTGGCTATCACCCCGGAGGCCCGGGCTCGATTGCCGGTACCGGAACGGAATTTTTTCCACACGAATCGTCTCAAGTTTCAGCAGTGCGTGCTGCCGTTTCCCGTCCTGCTCGCAGTACAGCTACTGTTTCGTGACCGCCAGCAGAACATAGACGGGCGAAGCAGACACACGGTGACCCTAGAAGTGGCGTGTGGCTTCATGCGACGTGTTTCCAGCGTAGGGCTGAGCAACCGTCCGCGTCGAGGCCCGTTAGCTCAGTTGGTTAGAGCGTCGTGCTAATAACGCGAAGGTCGTGGTGTTCGATCCCCCCACGGGCCAGTAGGCTTTTACTACTACGAAAAGGCAGCGCCGATTTCAGCTGGCGAGTGTGATGACCAAAAGATCATCGCCGTGCGTGGACGTTGGCAGAGGATCCGAACCCGACTCGTCGGGAAGCGCTGCAGCATTCGCTCGGCAATGGTCACAATATGTTGAATACGCTGGTTCTCATACGGCAAAGAGAAAATGAAAGAAAATGCCCGATTGCCGACGTGTAACAACTTTGGCCCTTGTCAGTGCTTGGGCGGGTGACCGCATGGGAACACAGGGTACTGTTGGCAATTTTGCTTCCTATTTTTCTTTCTCCTTTGTTTTCGCAGCTGCAGACCGATTCAGTGAGGGAGACGCCACCGTGAAATGAAGGGGCGTGCTGTGTGTCCACCGCCTCGCCTCTCCCTGCCTCTCTCAGTCGTTTCTCGTGCTTGTCGTTTTGATATAGGCCGACTGGAGAGCGTCAGCTCTCGCGTCAGCTGAGCAAAGTCGAGACAAGTCGAGACACACTGTAGGCTGGTCTGCAGCGAGTAAGAGGGAGAAAGAACATTAATTTAACGGCGCGTGGCAAAAGTACTCATACGCAAAGCTGAAAGCCTGCTGCGGTGGCCGGGAATCGAACCCGGATCAACTGCTTGCAAGGCAACTATGCTGACCTTTACACCACCACCGCACAACCGGGCGCCCCCACGCCGCGCTGTGTCGGCTTCCCGCCAGTCGGCAGCGGCCGAAGGTGATCGTAGCCCTAGGCGCATTACGAGGTAGGCTAGGGGAGCACATGCAGATGCATTCGCACGGCGTATCCATGCACATTTCGCACCCTTTGGCAAGAGTCGGCGCCGGCGACGCAAGAGGACGCAGAGGACGGCGTTCTGGCGGCATTTTTAGGCAGTACAGTGCAGGATTCAGCGTCTGCAGCATTTTCTCGACAGAATGCTACGGCGCTTGACGGCAGTCCCACGTTATCTCGAGACATCTGCTCGGGAAGCAGCGAAAGATTGCTACTGGTCTGAGCATCGGTGGTTCAGTGGTAGAATGCTCGCCTGCCACGCGGGCGGCCCGGGTTCGATTCCCGGCCGGTGCATCGTTTTGCTTTTCCCGCGGTGCCGTGTGGCTTGCGCGCTTGAGATGCACGATCCACAAGAATGTATAGCGGGATTCCCTTGAGAAGAACCGAGAACGCAGCACGCGCGGTTCCCCACTCAGACGCTCGCGTCATGTTCTGCGGACTGGCGTCGGCCTGGCCTCACAAGTTGCTGTGTCCAGGTGCCTCCGAGGCAATGAACTTGAACGACGGGGAGTACTGCCCATCGTTGCAAAAGCTGCAGCACCACCACAATCAACTGGGCCGGCAATGCACGTGTAGCAACAGAACACGTTATCCACCAAGTAGTGTATCTCTGCGTCTAACAATGGGTACGCTACTTGCCCAGTTCCCAGGACCAACGGTCCGCCCCGTGCCTCGGTAGCGCAGTAGTCAGCGCGTAAGTCTCATAATTTTAAGGTCGTGAGTTCGATCCTCACCCGGGGCATTTAATTTTCTGTGACTCACGGTGGTGCTGTCGCTAGGGCTCGAACTTATTTCTTGTTTGTTATCCACAACGTTTCAACGCTTCAGAGAGAAAATTTATACTTCCTGTTATTGATACTGACAGCTTTCCTTTTCCTCTTCTCCCAGTAGAGCATGAAGCCAAAAGCATTGCTCTGAGACTTTTGAGGTGCGCGCCTTGCCAGCCAGTATGCGCAATGACGTTCGCAAAGAGAGAAGGGTGCCGACACGGGCCTCGGCACGAAATGTGCGAGAGACCATCCGATCCGTCGAACGGACGCCCAAATCCGGTGAGATCTAGTGGCTAGGATGCCTGGCTATCACCCCGGAGGCCCGGGCTCGATTGCCGGTACCGGAACGGAATTTTTTCCACACGAATCGTCTCAAGTTTCAGCAGTGCGTGCTGCCGTTTCCCGTCCTGCTCGCAGTACAGCTACTGTTTCGTGACCGCCAGCAGAACATAGACGGGCGAAGCAGACACACGGTGACCCTAGAAGTGGCGTGTGGCTTCATGCGACGTGTTTCCAGCGTAGGGCTGAGCAACCGTCCGCGTCGAGGCCCGTTAGCTCAGTTGGTTAGAGCGTCGTGCTAATAACGCGAAGGTCGTGGTGTTCGATCCCCCCACGGGCCAGTAGGCTTTTACTACTACGAAAAGGCAGCGCCGATTTCAGCTGGCGAGTGTGATGACCAAAAGATCATCGCCGTGCGTGGACGTTGGCAGAGGATCCGAACCCGACTCGTCGGGAAGCGCTGCAGCATTCGCTCGGCAATGGTCACAATATGTTGAATACGCTGGTTCTCATACGGCAAAGAGAAAATGAAAGAAAATGCCCGATTGCCGACGTGTAACAACTTTGGCCCTTGTCAGTGCTTGGGCGGGTGACCGCATGGGAACACAGGGTACTGTTGGCAATTTTGCTTCCTATTTTTCTTTCTCCTTTGTTTTCGCAGCTGCAGACCGATTCAGTGAGGGAGACGCCACCGTGAAATGAAGGGGCGTGCTGTGTGTCCACCGCCTCGCCTCTCCCTGCCTCTCTCAGTCGTTTCTCGTGCTTGTCGTTTTGATATAGGCCGACTGGAGAGCGTCAGCTCTCGCGTCAGCTGAGCAAAGTCGAGACAAGTCGAGACACACTGTAGGCTGGTCTGCAGCGAGTAAGAGGGAGAAAGAACATTAATTTAACGGCGCGTGGCAAAAGTACTCATACGCAAAGCTGAAAGCCTGCTGCGGTGGCCGGGAATCGAACCCGGATCAACTGCTTGCAAGGCAACTATGCTGACCTTTACACCACCACCGCACAACCGGGCGCCCCCACGCCGCGCTGTGTCGGCTTCCCGCCAGTCGGCAGCGGCCGAAGGTGATCGTAGCCCTAGGCGCATTACGAGGTAGGCTAGGGGAGCACATGCAGATGCATTCGCACGGCGTATCCATGCACATTTCGCACCCTTTGGCAAGAGTCGGCGCCGGCGACGCAAGAGGACGCAGAGGACGGCGTTCTGGCGGCATTTTTAGGCAGTACAGTGCAGGATTCAGCGTCTGCAGCATTTTCTCGACAGAATGCTACGGCGCTTGACGGCAGTCCCACGTTATCTCGAGACATCTGCTCGGGAAGCAGCGAAAGATTGCTACTGGTCTGAGCATCGGTGGTTCAGTGGTAGAATGCTCGCCTGCCACGCGGGCGGCCCGGGTTCGATTCCCGGCCGATGCATCGTTTTGCTTTTCCCGCGGTGCCGTGTGGCTTGCGCGCTTGAGATGCACGATCCACAAGAATGTATAGCGGGATTCCCTTGAGAAGAACCGAGAACGCAGCACGCGCGGTTCCCCACTCAGAC
This sequence comes from Schistocerca piceifrons, assembly GCF_021461385.2. Classification (NCBI taxonomy): domain Eukaryota; kingdom Metazoa; phylum Arthropoda; class Insecta; order Orthoptera; family Acrididae; genus Schistocerca; species Schistocerca piceifrons. The sequence goes on along the minus strand of NW_025728813.1, from coordinate 549,379 downwards.
GCTCGCGTCATGTTCTGCGGACTGGCGTCGGCCTGGCCTCACAAGTTGCTGTGTCCAGGTGCCTCCGAGGCAATGAACTTGAACGACGGGGAGTACTGCCCATCGTTGCAAAAGCTGCAGCACCACCACAATCAACTGGGCCGGCAATGCACGTGTAGCAACAGAACACGTTATCCACCAAGTAGTGTATCTCTGCGTCTAACAATGGGTACGCTACTTGCCCAGTTCCCAGGACCAACGGTCCGTCCCGTGCCTCGGTAGCGCAGTAGTCAGCGCGTAAGTCTCATAATTTTAAGGTCGTGAGTTCGATCCTCACCCGGGGCATTTAATTTTCTGTGACTCACGGTGGTGCTGTCGCTAGGGCTCGAACTTATTTCTTGTTTGTTATCCACAACGTTTCAACGCTTCAGAGAGAAAATTTATACTTCCTGTTATTGATACTGACAGCTTTCCTTTTCCTCTTCTCCCAGTAGAGCATGAAGCCAAAAGCATTGCTCTGAGACTTTTGAGGTGCGCGCCTTGCCAGCCAGTATGCGCAATGACGTTCGCAAAGAGAGAAGGGTGCCGACACGGGCCTCGGCACGAAATGTGCGAGAGACCATCCGATCCGTCGAACGGACGCCCAAATCCGGTGAGATCTAGTGGCTAGGATGCCTGGCTATCACCCCGGAGGCCCGGGCTCGATTGCCGGTACCGGAACGGAATTTTTTCCACACGAATCGTCTCAAGTTTCAGCAGTGCGTGCTGCCGTTTCCCGTCCTGCTCGCAGTACAGCTACTGTTTCGTGACCGCCAGCAGAACATAGACGGGCGAAGCAGACACACGGTGACCCTAGAAGTGGCGTGTGGCTTCATGCGACGTGTTTCCAGCGTAGGGCTGAGCAACCGTCCGCGTCGAGGCCCGTTAGCTCAGTTGGTTAGAGCGTCGTGCTAATAACGCGAAGGTCGTGGTGTTCGATCCCCCCACGGGCCAGTAGGCTTTTACTACTACGAAAAGGCAGCGCCGATTTCAGCTGGCGAGTGTGATGACCAAAAGATCATCGCCGTGCGTGGACGTTGGCAGAGGATCCGAACCCGACTCGTCGGGAAGCGCTGCAGCATTCGCTCGGCAATGGTCACAATATGTTGAATACGCTGGTTCTCATACGGCAAAGAGAAAATGAAAGAAAATGCCCGATTGCCGACGTGTAACAACTTTGGCCCTTGTCAGTGCTTGGGCGGGTGACCGCATGGGAACACAGGGTACTGTTGGCAATTTTGCTTCCTATTTTTCTTTCTCCTTTGTTTTCGCAGCTGCAGACCGATTCAGTGAGGGAGACGCCACCGTGAAATGAAGGGGCGTGCTGTGTGTCCACCGCCTCGCCTCTCCCTGCCTCTCTCAGTCGTTTCTCGTGCTTGTCGTTTTGATATAGGCCGACTGGAGAGCGTCAGCTCTCGCGTCAGCTGAGCAAAGTCGAGACAAGTCGAGACACACTGTAGGCTGGTCTGCAGCGAGTAAGAGGGAGAAAGAACATTAATTTAACGGCGCGTGGCAAAAGTACTCATACGCAAAGCCGAAAGCCTGCTGCGGTGGCCGGGAATCGAACCCGGATCAACTGCTTGCAAGGCAACTATGCTGACCTTTACACCACCACCGCACAACCGGGCGCCCCCACGCCGCGCTGTGTCGGCTTCCCGCCAGTCGGCAGCGGCCGAAGGTGATCGTAGCCCTAGGCGCATTACGAGGTAGGCTAGGGGAGCACATGCAGATGCATTCGCACGGCGTATCCATGCACATTTCGCACCCTTTGGCAAGAGTCGGCGCCGGCGACGCAAGAGGACGCAGAGGACGGCGTTCTGGCGGCATTTTTAGGCAGTACAGTGCAGGATTCAGCGTCTGCAGCATTTTCTCGACAGAATGCTACGGCGCTTGACGGCAGTCCCACGTTATCTCGAGACATCTGCTCGGGAAGCAGCGAAAGATTGCTACTGGTCTGAGCATCGGTGGTTCAGTGGTAGAATGCTCGCCTGCCACGCGGGCGGCCCGGGTTCGATTCCCGGCCGATGCATCGTTTTGCTTTTCCCGCGGTGCCGTGTGGCTTGCGCGCTTGAGATGCACGATCCACAAGAATGTATAGCGGGATTCCCTTGAGAAGAACCGAGAACGCAGCACGCGCGGTTCCCCACTCAGACGCTCGCGTCATGTTCTGCGGACTGGCGTCGGCCTGGCCTCACAAGTTGCTGTGTCCAGGTGCCTCCGAGGCAATGAACTTGAACGACGGGGAGTACTGCCCATCGTTGCAAAAGCTGCAGCACCACCACAATCAACTGGGCCGGCAATGCACGTGTAGCAACAGAACACGTTATCCACCAAGTAGTGTATCTCTGCGTCTAACAATGGGTACGCTACTTGCCCAGTTCCCAGGACCAACGGTCCGCCCCGTGCCTCGGTAGCGCAGTAGTCAGCGCGTAAGTCTCATAATTTTAAGGTCGTGAGTTCGATCCTCACCCGGGGCATTTAATTTTCTGTGACTCACGGTGGTGCTGTCGCTAGGGCTCGAACTTATTTCTTGTTTGTTATCCACAACGTTTCAACGCTTCAGAGAGAAAATTTATACTTCCTGTTATTGATACTGACAGCTTTCCTTTTCCTCTTCTCCCAGTAGAGCATGAAGCCAAAAGCATTGCTCTGAGACTTTTGAGGTGCGCGCCTTGCCAGCCAGTATGCGCAATGACGTTCGCAAAGAGAGAAGGGTGCCGACACGGGCCTCGGCACGAAATGTGCGAGAGACCATCCGATCCGTCGAACGGACGCCCAAATCCGGTGAGATCTAGTGGCTAGGATGCCTGGCTATCACCCCGGAGGCCCGGGCTCGATTGCCGGTACCGGAACGGAATTTTTTCCACACGAATCGTCTCAAGTTTCAGCAGTGCGTGCTGCCGTTTCCCGTCCTGCTCGCAGTACAGCTACTGTTTCGTGACCGCCAGCAGAACATAGACGGGCGAAGCAGACACACGGTGACCCTAGAAGTGGCGTGTGGCTTCATGCGACGTGTTTCCAGCGTAGGGCTGAGCAACCGTCCGCGTCGAGGCCCGTTAGCTCAGTTGGTTAGAGCGTCGTGCTAATAACGCGAAGGTCGTGGTGTTCGATCCCCCCACGGGCCAGTAGGCTTTTACTACTACGAAAAGGCAGCGCCGATTTCAGCTGGCGAGTGTGATGACCAAAAGATCATCGCCGTGCGTGGACGTTGGCAGAGGATCCGAACCCGACTCGTCGGGAAGCGCTGCAGCATTCGCTCGGCAATGGTCACAATATGTTGAATACGCTGGTTCTCATACGGCAAAGAGAAAATGAAAGAAAATGCCCGATTGCCGACGTGTAACAACTTTGGCCCTTGTCAGTGCTTGGGCGGGTGACCGCATGGGAACACAGGGTACTGTTGGCAATTTTGCTTCCTATTTTTCTTTCTCCTTTGTTTTCGCAGCTGCAGACCGATTCAGTGAGGGAGACGCCACCGTGAAATGAAGGGGCGTGCTGTGTGTCCACCGCCTCGCCTCTCCCTGCCTCTCTCAGTCGTTTCTCGTGCTTGTCGTTTTGATATAGGCCGACTGGAGAGCGTCAGCTCTCGCGTCAGCTGAGCAAAGTCGAGACAAGTCGAGACACACTGTAGGCTGGTCTGCAGCGAGTAAGAGGGAGAAAGAACATTAATTTAACGGCGCGTGGCAAAAGTACTCATACGCAAAGCTGAAAGCCTGCTGCGGTGGCCGGGAATCGAACCCGGATCAACTGCTTGCAAGGCAACTATGCTGACCTTTACACCACCACCGCACAACCGGGCGCCCCCACGCCGCGCTGTGTCGGCTTCCCGCCAGTCGGCAGCGGCCGAAGGTGATCGTAGCCCTAGGCGCATTACGAGGTAGGCTAGGGGAGCACATGCAGATGCATTCGCACGGCGTATCCATGCACATTTCGCACCCTTTGGCAAGAGTCGGCGCCGGCGACGCAAGAGGACGCAGAGGACGGCGTTCTGGCGGCATTTTTAGGCAGTACAGTGCAGGATTCAGCGTCTGCAGCATTTTCTCGACAGAATGCTACGGCGCTTGACGGCAGTCCCACGTTATCTCGAGACATCTGCTCGGGAAGCAGCGAAAGATTGCTACTGGTCTGAGCATCGGTGGTTCAGTGGTAGAATGCTCGCCTGCCACGCGGGCGGCCCGGGTTCGATTCCCGGCCGGTGCATCGTTTTGCTTTTCCCGCGGTGCCGTGTGGCTTGCGCGCTTGAGATGCACGATCCACAAGAATGTATAGCGGGATTCCCTTGAGAAGAACCGAGAACGCAGCACGCGCGGTTCCCCACTCAGACGCTCGCGTCATGTTCTGCGGACTGGCGTCGGCCTGGCCTCACAAGTTGCTGTGTCCAGGTGCCTCCGAGGCAATGAACTTGAACGACGGGGAGTACTGCCCATCGTTGCAAAAGCTGCAGCACCACCACAATCAACTGGGCCGGCAATGCACGTGTAGCAACAGAACACGTTATCCACCAAGTAGTGTATCTCTGCGTCTAACAATGGGTACGCTACTTGCCCAGTTCCCAGGACCAACGGTCCGCCCCGTGCCTCGGTAGCGCAGTAGTCAGCGCGTAAGTCTCATAATTTTAAGGTCGTGAGTTCGATCCTCACCCGGGGCATTTAATTTTCTGTGACTCACGGTGGTGCTGTCGCTAGGGCTCGAACTTATTTCTTGTTTGTTATCCACAACGTTTCAACGCTTCAGAGAGAAAATTTATACTTCCTGTTATTGATACTGACAGCTTTCCTTTTCCTCTTCTCCCAGTAGAGCATGAAGCCAAAAGCATTGCTCTGAGACTTTTGAGGTGCGCGCCTTGCCAGCCAGTATGCGCAATGACGTTCGCAAAGAGAGAAGGGTGCCGACACGGGCCTCGGCACGAAATGTGCGAGAGACCATCCGATCCGTCGAACGGACGCCCAAATCCGGTGAGATCTAGTGGCTAGGATGCCTGGCTATCACCCCGGAGGCCCGGGCTCGATTGCCGGTACCGGAACGGAATTTTTTCCACACGAATCGTCTCAAGTTTCAGCAGTGCGTGCTGCCGTTTCCCGTCCTGCTCGCAGTACAGCTACTGTTTCGTGACCGCCAGCAGAACATAGACGGGCGAAGCAGACACACGGTGACCCTAGAAGTGGCGTGTGGCTTCATGCGACGCGTTTCCAGCGTAGGGCTGAGCAACCGTCCGCGTCGAGGCCCGTTAGCTCAGTTGGTTAGAGCGTCGTGCTAATAACGCGAAGGTCGTGGTGTTCGATCCCCCCACGGGCCAGTAGGCTTTTACTACTACGAAAAGGCAGCGCCGATTTCAGCTGGCGAGTGTGATGACCAAAAGATCATCGCCGTGCGTGGACGTTGGCAGAGGATCCGAACCCGACTCGTCGGGAAGCGCTGCAGCATTCGCTCGGCAATGGTCACAATATGTTGAATACGCTGGTTCTCATACGGCAAAGAGAAAATGAAAGAAAATGCCCGATTGCCGACGTGTAACAACTTTGGCCCTTGTCAGTGCTTGGGCGGGTGACCGCATGGGAACACAGGGTACTGTTGGCAATTTTGCTTCCTATTTTTCTTTCTCCTTTGTTTTCGCAGCTGCAGACCGATTCAGTGAGGGAGACGCCACCGTGAAATGAAGGGGCGTGCTGTGTGTCCACCGCCTCGCCTCTCCCTGCCTCTCTCAGTCGTTTCTCGTGCTTGTCGTTTTGATATAGGCCGACTGGAGAGCGTCAGCTCTCGCGTCAGCTGAGCAAAGTCGAGACAAGTCGAGACACACTGTAGGCTGGTCTGCAGCGAGTAAGAGGGAGAAAGAACATTAATTTAACGGCGCGTGGCAAAAGTACTCATACGCAAAGCTGAAAGCCTGCTGCGGTGGCCGGGAATCGAACCCGGATCAACTGCTTGCAAGGCAACTATGCTGACCTTTACACCACCACCGCACAACCGGGCGCCCCCACGCCGCGCTGTGTCGGCTTCCCGCCAGTCGGCAGCGGCCGAAGGTGATCGTAGCCCTAGGCGCATTACGAGGTAGGCTAGGGGAGCACATGCAGATGCATTCGCACGGCGTATCCATGCACATTTCGCACCCTTTGGCAAGAGTCGGCGCCGGCGACGCAAGAGGACGCAGAGGACGGCGTTCTGGCGGCATTTTTAGGCAGTACAGTGCAGGATTCAGCGTCTGCAGCATTTTCTCGACAGAATGCTACGGCGCTTGACGGCAGTCCCACGTTATCTCGAGACATCTGCTCGGGAAGCAGCGAAAGATTGCTACTGGTCTGAGCATCGGTGGTTCAGTGGTAGAATGCTCGCCTGCCACGCGGGCGGCCCGGGTTCGATTCCCGGCCGATGCATCGTTTTGCTTTTCCCGCGGTGCCGTGTGGCTTGCGCGCTTGAGATGCACGATCCACAAGAATGTATAGCGGGATTCCCTTGAGAAGAACCGAGAACGCAGCACGCGCGGTTCCCCACTCAGACGCTCGCGTCATGTTCTGCGGACTGGCGTCGGCCTGGCCTCACAAGTTGCTGTGTCCAGGTGCCTCCGAGGCAATGAACTTGAACGACGGGGAGTACTGCCCATCGTTGCAAAAGCTGCAGCACCACCACAATCAACTGGGCCGGCAATGCACGTGTAGCAACAGAACACGTTATCCACCAAGTAGTGTATCTCTGCGTCTAACAATGGGTACGCTACTTGCCCAGTTCCCAGGACCAACGGTCCGTCCCGTGCCTCGGTAGCGCAGTAGTCAGCGCGTAAGTCTCATAATTTTAAGGTCGTGAGTTCGATCCTCACCCGGGGCATTTAATTTTCTGTGACTCACGGTGGTGCTGTCGCTAGGGCTCGAACTTATTTCTTGTTTGTTATCCACAACGTTTCAACGCTTCAGAGAGAAAATTTATACTTCCTGTTATTGATACTGACAGCTTTCCTTTTCCTCTTCTCCCAGTAGAGCATGAAGCCAAAAGCATTGCTCTGAGACTTTTGAGGTGCGCGCCTTGCCAGCCAGTATGCGCAATGACGTTCGCAAAGAGAGAAGGGTGCCGACACGGGCCTCGGCACGAAATGTGCGAGAGACCATCCGATCCGTCGAACGGACGCCCAAATCCGGTGAGATCTAGTGGCTAGGATGCCTGGCTATCACCCCGGAGGCCCGGGCTCGATTGCCGGTACCGGAACGGAATTTTTTCCACACGAATCGTCTCAAGTTTCAGCAGTGCGTGCTGCCGTTTCCCGTCCTGCTCGCAGTACAGCTACTGTTTCGTGACCGCCAGCAGAACATAGACGGGCGAAGCAGACACACGGTGACCCTAGAAGTGGCGTGTGGCTTCATGCGACGTGTTTCCAGCGTAGGGCTGAGCAACCGTCCGCGTCGAGGCCCGTTAGCTCAGTTGGTTAGAGCGTCGTGCTAATAACGCGAAGGTCGTGGTGTTCGATCCCCCCACGGGCCAGTAGGCTTTTACTACTACGAAAAGGCAGCGCCGATTTCAGCTGGCGAGTGTGATGACCAAAAGATCATCGCCGTGCGTGGACGTTGGCAGAGGATCCGAACCCGACTCGTCGGGAAGCGCTGCAGCATTCGCTCGGCAATGGTCACAATATGTTGAATACGCTGGTTCTCATACGGCAAAGAGAAAATGAAAGAAAATGCCCGATTGCCGACGTGTAACAACTTTGGCCCTTGTCAGTGCTTGGGCGGGTGACCGCATGGGAACACAGGGTACTGTTGGCAATTTTGCTTCCTATTTTTCTTTCTCCTTTGTTTTCGCAGCTGCAGACCGATTCAGTGAGGGAGACGCCACCGTGAAATGAAGGGGCGTGCTGTGTGTCCACCGCCTCGCCTCTCCCTGCCTCTCTCAGTCGTTTCTCGTGCTTGTCGTTTTGATATAGGCCGACTGGAGAGCGTCAGCTCTCGCGTCAGCTGAGCAAAGTCGAGACAAGTCGAGACACACTGTAGGCTGGTCTGCAGCGAGTAAGAGGGAGAAAGAACATTAATTTAACGGCGCGTGGCAAAAGTACTCATACGCAAAGCCGAAAGCCTGCTGCGGTGGCCGGGAATCGAACCCGGATCAACTGCTTGCAAGGCAACTATGCTGACCTTTACACCACCACCGCACAACCGGGCGCCCCCACGCCGCGCTGTGTCGGCTTCCCGCCAGTCGGCAGCGGCCGAAGGTGATCGTAGCCCTAGGCGCATTACGAGGTAGGCTAGGGGAGCACATGCAGATGCATTCGCACGGCGTATCCATGCACATTTCGCACCCTTTGGCAAGAGTCGGCGCCGGCGACGCAAGAGGACGCAGAGGACGGCGTTCTGGCGGCATTTTTAGGCAGTACAGTGCAGGATTCAGCGTCTGCAGCATTTTCTCGACAGAATGCTACGGCGCTTGACGGCAGTCCCACGTTATCTCGAGACATCTGCTCGGGAAGCAGCGAAAGATTGCTACTGGTCTGAGCATCGGTGGTTCAGTGGTAGAATGCTCGCCTGCCACGCGGGCGGCCCGGGTTCGATTCCCGGCCGATGCATCGTTTTGCTTTTCCCGCGGTGCCGTGTGGCTTGCGCGCTTGAGATGCACGATCCACAAGAATGTATAGCGGGATTCCCTTGAGAAGAACCGAGAACGCAGCACGCGCGGTTCCCCACTCAGACGCTCGCGTCATGTTCTGCGGACTGGCGTCGGCCTGGCCTCACAAGTTGCTGTGTCCAGGTGCCTCCGAGGCAATGAACTTGAACGACGGGGAGTACTGCCCATCGTTGCAAAAGCTGCAGCACCACCACAATCAACTGGGCCGGCAATGCACGTGTAGCAACAGAACACGTTATCCACCAAGTAGTGTATCTCTGCGTCTAACAATGGGTACGCTACTTGCCCAGTTCCCAGGACCAACGGTCCGCCCCGTGCCTCGGTAGCGCAGTAGTCAGCGCGTAAGTCTCATAATTTTAAGGTCGTGAGTTCGATCCTCACCCGGGGCATTTAATTTTCTGTGACTCACGGTGGTGCTGTCGCTAGGGCTCGAACTTATTTCTTGTTTGTTATCCACAACGTTTCAACGCTTCAGAGAGAAAATTTATACTTCCTGTTATTGATACTGACAGCTTTCCTTTTCCTCTTCTCCCAGTAGAGCATGAAGCCAAAAGCATTGCTCTGAGACTTTTGAGGTGCGCGCCTTGCCAGCCAGTATGCGCAATGACGTTCGCAAAGAGAGAAGGGTGCCGACACGGGTCTCGGCACGAAATGTGCGAGAGACCATCCGATCCGTCGAACGGACGCCCAAATCCGGTGAGATCTAGTGGCTAGGATGCCTGGCTATCACCCCGGAGGCCCGGGCTCGATTGCCGGTACCGGAACGGAATTTTTTCCACACGAATCGTCTCAAGTTTCAGCAGTGCGTGCTGCCGTTTCCCGTCCTGCTCGCAGTACAGCTACTGTTTCGTGACCGCCAGCAGAACATAGACGGGCGAAGCAGACACACGGTGACCCTAGAAGTGGCGTGTGGCTTCATGCGACGTGTTTCCAGCGTAGGGCTGAGCAACCGTCCGCGTCGAGGCCCGTTAGCTCAGTTGGTTAGAGCGTCGTGCTAATAACGCGAAGGTCGTGGTGTTCGATCCCCCCACGGGCCAGTAGGCTTTTACTACTACGAAAAGGCAGCGCCGATTTCAGCTGGCGAGTGTGATGACCAAAAGATCATCGCCGTGCGTGGACGTTGGCAGAGGATCCGAACCCGACTCGTCGGGAAGCGCTGCAGCATTCGCTCGGCAATGGTCACAATATGTTGAATACGCTGGTTCTCATACGGCAAAGAGAAAATGAAAGAAAATGCCCGATTGCCGACGTGTAACAACTTTGGCCCTTGTCAGTGCTTGGGCGGGTGACCGCATGGGAACACAGGGTACTGTTGGCAATTTTGCTTCCTATTTTTCTTTCTCCTTTGTTTTCGCAGCTGCAGACCGATTCAGTGAGGGAGACGCCACCGTGAAATGAAGGGGCGTGCTGTGTGTCCACCGCCTCGCCTCTCCCTGCCTCTCTCAGTCGTTTCTCGTGCTTGTCGTTTTGATATAGGCCGACTGGAGAGCGTCAGCTCTCGCGTCAGCTGAGCAAAGTCGAGACAAGTCGAGACACACTGTAGGCTGGTCTGCAGCGAGTAAGAGGGAGAAAGAACATTAATTTAACGGCGCGTGGCAAAAGTACTCATACGCAAAGCTGAAAGCCTGCTGCGGTGGCCGGGAATCGAACCCGGATCAACTGCTTGCAAGGCAACTATGCTGACCTTTACACCACCACCGCACAACCGGGCGCCCCCACGCCGCGCTGTGTCGGCTTCCCGCCAGTCGGCAGCGGCCGAAGGTGATCGTAGCCCTAGGCGCATTACGAGGTAGGCTAGGGGAGCACATGCAGATGCATTCGCACGGCGTATCCATGCACATTTCGCACCCTTTGGCAAGAGTCGGCGCCGGCGACGCAAGAGGACGCAGAGGACGGCGTTCTGGCGGCATTTTTAGGCAGTACAGTGCAGGATTCAGCGTCTGCAGCATTTTCTCGACAGAATGCTACGGCGCTTGACGGCAGTCCCACGTTATCTTGAGACATCTGCTCGGGAAGCAGCGAAAGATTGCTACTGGTCTGAGCATCGGTGGTTCAGTGGTAGAATGCTCGCCTGCCACGCGGGCGGCCCGGGTTCGATTCGCGGCCGATGCATCGTTTTGCTTTTCCCGCGGTGCCGTGTGGTTTGCGCGCTTGAGATGCACGATCCACAAGAATGTATAGCGGGATTCCCTTGAGAAGAACCGAGAACGCAGCACGCGCGGTTCCCCACTCAGACGCTCGCGTCATGTTCTGCGGACTGGCGTCGGCCTGGCCTCACAAGTTGCTGTGTCCAGGTGCCTCCGAGGCAATGAACTTGAACGACGGGGAGTACTGCCCATCGTTGCAAAAGCTGCAGCACCACCACAATCAACTGGGCCGGCAATGCACGTGTAGCAACAGAACACGTTATCCACCAAGTAGTGTATCTCTGCGTCTAACAATGGGTACGCTACTTGCCCAGTTCCCAGGACCAACGGTCCGCCCCGTGCCTCGGTAGCGCAGTAGTCAGCGCGTAAGTCTCATAATTTTAAGGTCGTGAGTTCGATCCTCACCCGGGGCATTTAATTTTCTGTGACTCACGGTGGTGCTGTCGCTAGGGCTCGAACTTATTTCTTGTTTGTTATCCACAACGTTTCAACGCTTCAGAGAGAAAATTTATACTTCCTGTTATTGATACTGACAGCTTTCCTTTTCCTCTTCTCCCAGTAGAGCATGAAGCCAAAAGCATTGCTCTGAGACTTTTGAGGTGCGCGCCTTGCCAGCCAGTATGCGCAATGACGTTCGCAAAGAGAGAAGGGTGCGAGAGACCATCCGATCCGTCGAACGGACGCCCAAATCCGGTGAGATCTAGTGGCTAGGATGCCTGGCTATCACCCCGGAGGCCCGGGCTCGATTGCCGGAACCGGAACGGAATTTTTTCCACACGAATCGTCTCAAGTTTCAGCAGTGCGTGCTGCCGTTTCCCGTCCTGCTCGCAGTACAGCTACTGTTTCGTGACCGCCAGCAGAACATAGACGGGCGAAGCAGACACACGGTGACCCTAGAAGTGGCGTGTGGCTTCATGCGACGTGTTTCCAGCGTAGGGCTGAGCAACCGTCCGCGTTGAGGCCCGTTAGCTCAGTTGGTTAGTTCCGCTTTAGACGCCGTGCAGTGTGGACGTGCCTAGTCTTCCGCTCCGCCGTAGCGTTACGTATAGTGGACTATCGTTTTTGTTTACGTGTTGTGTTGCAACTTCTGTGAGTGTTTCTCCGTCGTTGTTTCGTACCTTGTGTTTTTTTTTCTGTCCTTATTTCAGTGTTTTTTGTGTAGCGGTTTCGACCGCATATTTTGAAAATGTCGTCCCAGGTTATTCCTCGTCAGGCTACAGTTAGTTTTGCTTTTGACAAGTCAACCCGCCATGTGCAACCTAGTTCTCTTGAGATTCATGATTGGTTGGTAGATACCTTTGGTGTTCATTCGGATCAGGTGCACACTGCTTATTTTGATACCGAACTGTATGTTTTCTTTGTTAAGTTTATGGACCCACTTCAGGTTGATAAAATTCTTTCTAAATATGGTCATCAAGTTCTCTTTCGGCATCGGGATGATTCTGTAAGTACCGTGCTGCTTTCCAATGCTTCCATCACGTATACCAATGTTCGTGTTTACAACCTTCCACCGGAGGTGGATAATGTCTATCTTAAGGAGGGTCTACAGAAGTATGGTGATGTAAAGAGCATTCGCCTTGAACGCTGGTCAAGCCAACATCGCCTGCAATGTTACAGTGGTATTCGTTCAGTCGAAATGCACGTTAAGCAGAATATTCCATCTCACATGCAGATCGGTGGATATCGTGTCCATGTAACATATAGTGGTCAGGTTGGCACCTGTTTTTTGTGCAATGAAAGTGGTCACGTGCGTACCGACTGTCCGCGGAGAGTTTTTGTTTTAAAAAATTCTCTCGAACAGCGTCGCAAGTTAACGGTCGCTGACCTCGTTGCAGGTGGTTCTGCTCTTGGTGTAGCACAGTCCAGTGGTAGTAGCGCCCCGCCACAGGTTTTGCGCACCCCTGATACAGAATTTCCTCCTTTGCGTGCTAAATCTGATGTTGTTCCGTCTGTCCCTCAGGTGGGTGTGCCACTTTTGAATAATAAGAGGCGTCGCCCACACGATGGAAATAGTACGGATGAGGATCTCCCTGAGATGCCCCAGTCCGAGCGACCGGCATCCTCCGAGCCACTGTGTACTGTAGCTGCTCCCTGCCCTCCTGAGGTAGCGGTTCCGGTGGCGGCTGCTGGCGCCCCTCCGGCCTCCGACGCAGCTTCTCTCGAGTCGGGTCGTCGGTCGGGCCTGTTGGCGCCGTCTTCCGAACCGACTTCGATGTCACAACAAGTGGAGCCGCGACAACTTCCTGCTTCGCTGCCCCATACCTCTGCCAGCGGAGCTGCTCCGCTTCCTTCCAACTCTGCGGCCTCGGACCTTCCTGCTCACGTTTCGCCTCCATGCAGTCCATGTTTGCCGGAAGCTAGTGCAGGTGTTGACCATTCCGTTTTGTCGGATGTTTCCCCCGCGACCCCGGATCCCGCATGTGGACCGGCGCGGGTGGTGTCGGATACAGAACTTGACCCTCCTACGTCACCGGCGGCTGAAGTTTCCTTGCCCGTCAGTCGACGCAAGTTACGCGTTCAGCCGAACGTTAATGCTGTTCGTAAAAAACCGAAACGTAAGGGATCCGCGGAACGGGGTAGCAGTCCCCCTCCCTCGGATGCCTCCGTCACCCCTGCTATGGACTGTGACGCTGGTGCGTCGGTGTAGGTGATTTGTTTTCTCGCTTTTCTCTCTATGGTTCAAGCATACACCTTTCTTACCTTAAATGTTAACCGTATTGAGTCCGACGTTCGCATTGCCTCTTTGCGGCAGTTTATTTACGACGCCTGTGCGGACGTAGTGTTTTTGCAGGAAGTGTTGTTTTCTGATCTCTCTCTACCTGGATTTCAAACTGTTTTTAATGTCGCGCCGGAATATTCAACAGGAACTGCTCTTTTCTTTCGAGAGGGCATTCCTATTACTGACATTGAATTCCTTGACTCTGGCCGTGGGATTGGTTGTCGTCTTTTTGATCTCCGCCTCGTTGTTTTGTATGCCCCCTCTGGTTCGGGTCACACTGTGGCTCGATCGCGCTTTTATAAAGAAGAGCTTATTTATCTTTTGCGCCAGAGTCCTCGGAGTCTCCTGCTCGGAGGCGATTTTAATTGTGTTTTACGCCCTGCAGACCAGTCCCCCAATTTTAATTATTGCCGTGATTTACATGACTTAGTTCGTACGATGCATCTGCGTGATGTTTGGGAACACAAATATCCAACCCTGGTGAAATATACGTTTTTTACCGCGTCCTCATGCAGTAGACTCGACAGATTCTATTTATCTGATTTTTTATGTGATAAAATTCTTTCTGTCGATGTTATTCCTACTAGTTTTTCTGACCATTGTGCTTTTACTGCAACTGTAAATCTTAGTCGCCAACCTGCAAAACTTTCTCGTTCCCAGTGGATGTTAAATGTTTCCCACCTTGCCGACAGTGCTATGGATGATGTTATAAGTGGCGTGTGGGAGCGATGTCTTCGCTCTGTCCCGCGATACCCCTCCTTGCTGGTTTGGTGGACTGCGTTTGCCAAGCCCAAGATTCGTCAGACTTTGATTTTCTACTGTGCTGATAGGACGCGTGATTTTAAGAACACGTATGAATATTACTACTCTGTCCTGCGTGAACTATATGACGCGGCGGGTACCTCTCCACTGCGGATCCATGATGTTCGTCGTATTAAAGCCAAGCTCTTGAGCCTTAAACGACGACAGATGGATGGTCTGCGAGTTAAGTCGAAACCTCACTCTCTTGTTGAAGGTGAACTGACATCCTTGTACCACCTGCTACGGCATCAGACTCGTCGTCGTCGCTCCTTCATCTCTTCTCTTACGGTGGATGATGGGCGACAGCTTATTGCACAGGAGGAAATGGTTCGTGCTCTTCATCAGTATTACACTAGTCTATATTCTGCCGATGATTCTGGTGAGTCTCTTTCGGATGATGTCTTTGGGGATCTAACTGCGACGATCGCGCCTGACGCGAACGGCGAATTTCTCCGGGAGTTCCAGGTAGATGATGTTTTCGATTTTATTGCTCGCTCTCCGTCCAGTAAATCGCCGGGTCCAGACGGCCTGCCTAAAGAATTTTATCTCCGTTTTTGGCCTCTTTTGGGTGGCATTTTTACGCAGATTTTAAATGAGATTGTCAGGGGGATGGATGTGCCTGCCGATTTTAAAGTAGGGAAAATTGTTTTAATCCCGAAGTCCTCTGGTCGTTTATCTGCTGTCAATCTTCGTCCGCTCACATTGCTGAATTTTGACTATAAGACAGCTGCTAGAGCGCTCAATAGCCGGTTGTCTTCTCTGCTTCGGGGTGTGATTGGTGCACGTCAATGTTGTTTTCATGATAGATCTATTCTGACACCAGTAGCCGAATATCGGGATGTTGTCTCGGTTGCGGCGGTTACAAACGTACATTGTGCCTTTGCCTTCCTTGATTTTTATAAGGCTTTTGATCACGTCAGTCATGTGTTTTTAGATCGTGTTTTAGGTACAATAGGTTTTAACGCTTCATCACGTGGTGTTCTTGGCAATTTGTATAGGGGAATAACAGCTCGGGTGTCAGTCAATGGGCAGCTGACGCCGCCCATTGCTATCCGCCGCGGAGTGCCTCAGGGTAGTCCGCTCTCTATGTCTTTATTCGTATTGTCCCTGGAACCGCTGCTTCGGACTATTGCTCTCAAGCTTCAGGGTATGTCCCTCTCTGGTGGGAAGCTCTCTGTTAAGGCATATGCGGATGATGTCGTTGTTCTCCTCCGTCAACGTGATGATATCCCGTTGTTGAAAGGGGCAGTTGATGCATACTGTCGTGTCTCTGGAGCGCGTCTCAATCAGGGTAAATGTAAGTTCCTTGATATTCGAGGATTTCGCGATGCTGACGTCCCTTGGGCCACTTTTGTCGATCGCCATACGTCCTTGGGGATTATCATTGATCGGTCTCCTCTAAAAATGGCGGCTCTCAATTGGAAATCTGTCACCGAGAAGATACAGGGGGCTCTGATGGTCCATGAGCAACGCTCTGCTACCATTTTGCAAAAAGTCAGAATTTTAGACACCTACGTTCTGTGTAAAGCTTATTATGTTGCTCAGCTGTTCCCACTTCCCATGATGGTGGCGAAAAGGTTGCGCCAATTGTCTAGCAGGTTTATATGGAAGGGCCATCTATTCAAGTTACGTTACGGGGTAATGACGAAACCGCGTCTCTCCGGAGGCTTGGGCCTCTCTGACATTACTCGCAAGGCGTCTGCTTTGTACGTCCGCCGAACGACTCTAATTGTTACGCAAGAAGTGACTTCAATTACATCCAGGCTTTTTACTGTTGTGCGTCCGGCGAGCCTTGCTCCACCTGTCGATGTCGGACGCCTAAATTTTAAGTTGAAACACATTCGGGAATTTTACATTGCGGTGAGTTACCTCGGTGACGTCTTCTTGCGGCGACCGGTGCCAACGACCAAGGGCTTGATTGCCCGCTGGGAGGGGCTGGCCGGTCCCAATCCAATAGAACTGGCGTCTCCATCTGTGTCCTGGAGGAACGTCTGGAAGAACGTTAGTCTGCCGATCCACTCTATGGCCGTGGCGTCCACGTGGTATAGGGTAATAAATAATTTGGTTCCCACCAATGTACGACTGCACCGTATTGGTCTTTCTGACACGGACACCTGTACTCGGTGTGGTCTCCTGGATACCCTTGAACATCGATTCACCTGCTGTGGGCACCTTGCTAATTGGCGTTGGCTCAGGAAACAACTTGCTTTTGTCACTAGGTCTGCTGAAGCCGCTTATACTATTGACATCATCGTCCGGCCCGATTCTTCCTTTTTTCCGCGGACGAAGCTCCATACCGTCATGTGGTTGATTGGCCATTTCGTACATTTTGTCAACAGTTGTCATGAAGAGGATGGACACCTAGCGTTTCGGCAGTACATGCTTACTGCTTACTGGCAGCGCTTGCGATTGCCAGGCCTCCGAGATGATTTTGCCAATATGCTTAGCCTGACATTTGAAAGAGAGGGTGTTGGCTAAGGTCACCTGTGTGAGCCATTTTCTTTTATACTGTTTCTGGATTTGCCGCCTTTATGTATGTTTCTTCTCTACACCAGGACTGAAGTTTTCGTGTTTTAATCTTTATTTCAGTCAGCAGTCTACATTATATAGTCATGTTTTAGGATTTTAATTTCAGTACTGTACTTCTTTTGAAGTGGCTGTGTGGTGGATATTCTTTAATATTTTTTTCAATAGATATATTCGTTCGAGTGGTAGAGTGTCTGCAAAAAAAAAAAAAAAAAAAAAAAGTGGCTAGGATACCTGGCTTTCACCCAGGAGGCCCGGGTTCGATTCCCGGTACCGGAACGGAATTTTTTCCACACGAATCGTGGCAAGTTTGAGCTGTCCGAGCAGCCGTTTGCCGTCCTGCTCGCAATATAGCTACTGTTTCGTGACCGTCAGCAGAATATAGACTAGGGAAGCAGACACACGACGACCATACAAATGGTGTGTGGCTTCATGCCACCTGTTTCCAGCGTAGGGCTGAGCAACTGCATCTGCCGAGGCCCGTTAGCTCAGTTGGTTAGAGCGTCGTGCTAATAACGCGAAGGTCGTGGGTTCGATCCCCCCACGGGCCACTACTCTTTTACTACTACGAAAAGGCAGCGCCGATTTCAGCTGGCGAGTGTGATGACCAAAAGATCATCACCCTGCGTGGAAGTTGACAGAGGATCCGAACCCGACTCGTCGGGAAGCGCTACAGCATTCACTCGGCAATGGCCATAATATCTTGAATACACTGGTTCTCAACCGATAAAGAGAAAATGAAAGAAAATGTCCGATTGCCGATGCGTAACAACTTTGGCCCTT
The DNA here is from genome assembly GCF_021461385.2 of Schistocerca piceifrons. NCBI lineage: Eukaryota > Metazoa > Arthropoda > Insecta > Orthoptera > Acrididae > Schistocerca > Schistocerca piceifrons. The sequence goes on along the minus strand of NW_025728813.1, from coordinate 531,784 downwards.
GTCAGTACTTGGGCGGGTGAGCGCATGGGAACACAGGGCACTATTTGCACTTTTACTTCCTATTTTTGTTTCTCCTTTGTTTTCGGAGCTACAGCCCGATTCGGTCAGGGAGACGCCACCGTGAAATGAAGGGGGCGTGCTGTGTGTCCATCGCCTCGCCTCTCCTTACCTCTCTCAGTCGTTTCTCGTGCTTGTCGTTTTGATAAAGGCCGACTTGAGAGCGTCAGCTCTCGCGTCAGCTGAGCAAAGTCGAGACAAGTCGAGACACACTGTAGGCTGGTCTGCATCGAGTAAGAGGGAGAAAGAACATTAATTTAACGGCGCGTGGCAAAAGTACTCATACGCAAAGCTGAAAGCCTGCTGCGGTGGCCGGGAATCGAACCCGGATCAACTGCTTGCAAGGCAACTATGCTGACCTTTACACCACCACCGCACAACCGGGCGCCCCCACGCCGCGCTGTGTCGGCTTCCCGCCAGTCGGCAGCGGCCGAAGGTGATAGTACCTGGCAGGCGCATTTCGAGGCAGGCTAGGGGAGCACATCCAGACGCATTCGGACAGCGTATCCGCGCACATCGCGCGGAGCAGCGGAGCGGTTGCGGCTTTGTTTACATCGCGGGGCGGCGGTCAGCGAGTGTTTCGAGGTCCACGTGTTCAAGTTTCTTCAACGTGAGTACCATGTCGACAGTTACTAGGGCAAACACTGCGCAGTTTGTGTTCGATAGAAATGCTTTGCGGCCCACCGCTTTTGAAATCCACGAATTTATATTCGAAGATTTGAAAATCCCGGAAGATCTAGTGGACACTTTTCAGTTGGATTTCGCGCAATATTCGCTATTTTTGAAGTTCTTTTCCGGCGACATGTGTGAAAAATTTGTTGAAAAATTTGGCGGAGTGCGTAAATTTAGGCATGTCGATGGCACAGTCAGTGATGTGCAGATTGTGCCCTCGGGTTATGGTGTTAGAACGGTTCGAGTATTTAATGTGCCCCCTGAATGCGGCAATGATTTGATTGCACGTGCTCTCACTCAGTACGGCGTAGTGTTGTCGGTAGTTAACGAAAAGTGGTCTAGTGCGTACCGGTACCAGGTTAATAGTGGAGTACGTAGTGTCCGCATTGACTTGAAGAAACACATTCCATCCTACGTAATGATTGCGGGCTGTAGGGCTCAAGTGACTTATATCGGCCAGCCACCCACATGCTCAATTTGTCATTCCACTGAGCATTTACGTGTTGATTGTCCCCGTAGACGACCCGTGCAGCTCCCACGTAGTGACGCTGCGGCTACTGGTGGCCACTTCGTGCCACTACTGAGTGAAATAGTAGCGGGCACTGTATCACAACCCCGCCCTGCCGACCCTATTCGTGCTGAGGATGTACCAAGTGAGGTGAATGTTACTGCAGACGCACCACAGGATCGAATGGAGGACGCTCCCATTTTGTCCTCGGCTGTGGTAGAATCGGATTCAGTTGCTAAGGAGGTCCCAGATGTTTCGGATCATACACCAGTTGCTATTTCGGAAGAGATGGACACCTCCTTACCACCGCCTCCGCCGCCTGAAGAGGTTCCCCTGGCACCGAGGAAAGGGCGTACAAAGAAAAATAAAAATAAGGGTACTAGGAGTCAGCAGTCAGATGACTTGCCGTGCACCCCTGTATCAGAGAGTGGCAGTGAGACTGAAGTTCAGACATCGTGCCCCCCTGCCTCTGACAGCTCTGCGCGCCAGGAGCGTATAAGGGAACAAACAGCACATCTCAAGGTGTTCTTAAATACGGCACGCGAACAGGGTGCGCATGCTGCGAAGCGCAAAAGCGAGCAAAGTAGCGAGCAGCTGCCGCAGCGCACGCGCAGGCATTCGGCGACGTCGGCCGCCGGTACAGCAACAACACAGGCGGCCGAGGCCACGTACACAGACACCGCTGGTGGTCGCGCCCAACCGACCGACCGACCAGCGGAGACGCCCTGGTGGAAGCAGGAGGAGGACGACCCTGGATCCCATTAGCGGCTTTCGGCGGACCTGTTGTAATTCGTGCCCCGTTTACCTGCGACGTTATGTTACGCTGTTCCTGCACGCTGACAGTAATTTTCTGCACAGAATTGTCCACGAGTTACGTAATGGGTTGCAGTGCTTCTTGACAGTTTTATTGGTGTGCTTAAGACGCTGCATCTGCGTCTTCCGTTTCTCATTTTTCTTGCTAATGCTTGAGTGTCTGTGTTTTAAATGGCCGCCGCTCGTCAACATCTAAAGATCTTCTCAGTTTTATCACTCAATGTAAATCGCATCATAGCTGCGCATAAAATAGCAAGTTTTATAGACTTTTTAACTTTGGGAGGCTATGACGTTGCATTGCTCCAAGAAGTTACTGTTAAGCGCTTCAATAACGTCCCTGGTTATGATGTCATCTATAACATTAACGTTGAAGGTACTTGTGGCACCGCTGTTCTTTATAAAACTGTATTGCAACCAACTAACGTTCAATTTTTACCGAATGGCCGCTTACTTACGTGTACGATCCAGGATGTCACATTTATTAATATATACGCGCCGAGTGGCACTGATCATAAACGTGCACGTTCTGTTTTTTTTAATCAAGATGTGGTTCCGTTTTTTGCGTCGACCCGCAATGTCGTAGTTGGCGGCGATTTTAACTGTGTTACTGCCGCAGCCGATCAATTTCCCACGGCTACCATGTGCCCGGAACTTTCCCAACTAATTGTGACAAATGACTTGATCGATGTTTGGCGTCATTTTCATCCTACCACGACGCAATACACACATTTTTATGCGAACGGTGCCAGCAGAATTGATCGCATTTATGTGTCGCGGCCGCTTCAAACCTATCTTCATAGGGTTGCGGTACATCCCGTCGCTTTTAGCGATCACTGCGGGGTTGTGTGTGACGTGCAATTACTGGCACATAGGCAGGCGCCCCCTTCCCGTGTTTGGAAACTCAATACCCGTCATCTCTCTGACGCCGGTTTACGTTGCGAGATTCAGAACGTGTGGCAGTTTTGTTCTGAAAAACGGGGAAGCTATGCCTCGGTCTTACAATGGTGGGTCGACCTAGCCAAACCGCAGTTGCGCAGTGTTGCGATGCGGTATGCAAGGGAGGCGTCATTTTGGGAGAGGCGCACCATTGCCTTTTATCAGCAGTGCCTCCAGGATGCGCTTGATGCGCCCGTGGCGCCAGATCAAAACTTACGCGCACGTTTGAATAGAATTAAAAGCAAGATACTCCAGCATCACCTCCACAAGGCACAAGGTGTTCTGATCAGGAGCCGACCGCAGTGTGAGACCATTGACGAAGTGCCAACGCTTTACCACTTGGCACGCGAGAAACGGTTGGCGCGGAGGAAAGACATTACCACCCTCATCACGGACACTGGTGCTCGTCTCACGGCGAAGCATGAGATCGTTCCCCACGTCACCGACCACTTTAAGAGGTTGTTCGGACGGACAGCTGCCGATGATGTCGCACGTTCATTTCTGTTAGATGAATTGGATACTGTCATCTCCGAATCTGACCGTCAGTCACTGGATGAGATGTTGTCACGGGACGATGTGAAAGACGTGTTGCGTTCGTGTCGTCGAGGGAAGTCTCCAGGTCCAGATGGCCTTCCCATCGAATTTTACCTGGCTTATTGGGATATTTTCGGTGAGACATTGACGATCATGATAAATGAAATTGTTCGTGGTGCTGCTGTCCCTTCGAAGTTCGTTGCAGGGCGTATTATATTAATTCCGAAGACACCGACAGCATGCCGTGTTGAGGCATTACGCCCTATCACACTTTTAAATGCAGACTATAAACTGGCGGCACGATGCCTCGCAACGAAACTCAGTGTGCTCATGGACAAGATAATCAGTCCCTTTCAGTCGTGTGGTGTGCAACGCCGTAGTATTTTTCACGCTGCGGCTTCATACCGAGACGTGGTCGCGTACGCAGCCATTAATGACCTGTCCGCTGGCATTCTCTCAATCGACTTTGCCAATGCATTCGACCGTATCGGGCACGATTATCTTCTGTCCGTCATGACAAAACTGGGGTTCGGCGGCCACTTTCTCGATGCTATACGGAATCTTTTAACGTCGGCGACGTCCGTCATTGTCATCAATGGTTGGCAGTCGCCGCCCATTCCTATTACAAGATCCGTCAGACAGGGCTGTCCTTTATCAATGCTCCTATTTGTCATTGCGCTCGACCCGTTTTTGCGCGCAGTCGGTCGAATCATTGAAGGTGTCCAGCTCTGTCACGTCTCTCTCAAATGTGCTGCCTATGCTGACGACGTGGGACTTTTCATGGGGCGGGCACATGACTTGGACAGAGTTCGTGATGTTCTGATATTGTACGAACGTGCCTCTGGCGCCGTTCTGAATGTGCGGAAAACTGTATTGGTACCACTGGGTCGTCGGGGACTGTCTGCTGAACGGGACTGGTTCCGTGTTGTGCGCACCCACAAAATTTTAGGACTCGACATTGTAGCGTGCCCACAAAAAATGCAAGTTTTAAACTGGAGACGCGTTCTTGGCACTGTGAAGGCCCTATGTCGCAGCCACTCAGGTCGCCGCCTCAACTTACATCAACGTGTGGCTGTCATTAACACATTCATCTTATCGAATGCGTGGTACATCGCCCAACTGCTTAGTGTTCCGAAGCCGATCGGGAGGGCGATTTCGCAGGCAGTCTACTGGCTCCTGTGGCGGCATGAAATTTTTAAAGTCAAGGCTTCGACCTGTGTCATCGACAGGCAGCTGGGCGGCCTCGGTTTCACCGACGTTCCACGCAAATGCGGCGCTCTGCTCGTCCACCGGACGGCCACCCTGCAGTCCGACAACCCGGCAGGAAGCACCGCGGCACTCCTGGAGCTCTACCGCCCACGCTCTGAAGCGGCGCCCGTCTCTCTCGCGGCCATCCCGTATAAGATGTCCTACATACGGGAGTACTTTTTAACGAGGAGCTACGCTCTTTCAACGGCTACCGACAGACACAGGACCGCCCGCGGACTCTACGTTGCCCTGACTGGACAACCTCCGCGTCATAAACTGGTGTTCCGGAACCCCACAGTGGAATGGGTGAACGTGTGGGCAAACATCAACAACCCGGTGTTGCCGTCGGACGTGAGTGCGCTCTGGTTTAAGATCGTCAACAACACCCTAGCGACGAACCAGCGGCTTGCCGACATTCATCTCCTTCCCTCTGCCAACTGTGGTAGATGTGGTGCTGTGGACACACGGGAACATCGTTTTGAGTGTGCATCGGTGTCGACGGTATGGCGGTTGTGTCAACGAATGGTCGCCCACATTAATAGAACGCCTCCTCACCTTGTGACTGTTCGTCGTGTGATAGTGCCTAACTTCAAAGCTTTCCCGCGGACGAAAAATAACGCCACTGTCTGGATCTTAGGGCATACGATTTATGCCCTTATCGATATGGCCGTCACTGATACTGTGATTTACCTAGATTATTTGTGGGCCCAGTATATGACACTGAAGGATTGCGTTCAATTTCGCGAATTGTTTGCGAATTTTTTGAAGGCGGCCTTGGATTACGGCTATGAAATGGAACTGCGGCAAACACCTTGAACTGAGATTTACTGAGCTGACGCGTTCTATTTTTAATTTCTTTTTCCTTCTTTTCTTTGTTTTATTTGCGTTATGGTTGGTGACTTGTGCCACACCCACACTACGGGTCGTTCTGGTTTTATCTCCAAGAGAGGAGTGTCCTTTTACTTTTGAGGAATTTTATTTTGTTCACAAGACTTCATGGGTATTTTAGAAGATACAGCCTGTTTGTGTGGAACATTCATAGTTGCAGGAGTGTTTTTTTCCAATCTCTTAAATCCTGTTCCCGGACTGTCGCGATTTCATTTTATTACTTTCCTGTGATTTCTGTTTCTTTCGTGTGATGCACACATCGACATAAACTCTCATGTTGTGCTGTTGTGCTGCGTTGCCACCTGTTTTGTAACAACTCTCTGCTACATCGGAGTGACTGACGTTAGTCAGGAGGGACAATATATTTTTCTTTTAAGTGGAATATGAGTTTAGTTGAACTACGAGCAGAAGAGTTGAACCAGCGGAGGAAAGAAGACCGTCCACGAATTCCGCGATAAAATTTTTCTTAGTTCTCCATTTTTTCTGTGGAAGAAGACACCACACCATCTGAGCAGAAGATGATTTTGTTTTAAGTTATACCACGGTTCCACGAAGTTCGACAGTAAAGCAAATATAGCGATGAAGCTCGCCGAAGAAGGCATATTTTGGTGAGAGTAAGGAGGGCTATAAGGGGAGTAAAAAAAAAAAAAAATAAAATAAAAAAAAAAAAAAATAAAAAAAAAAAAAAAAAAAAGTGGTAGAATGCTCGCCTGCCACGCGGGCGGCCCGGGTTCGATTCCCGGCCGATGCATCATTTTGCTTTTCCCGCGATGATGCTGCCGCGTGGCTTGAGCGCTTGAGATGCACGATCCACAAGAATGTGTAGCTGGATTTCCCTTGAGAAGGACCGAGAACGCAGCACTCGCGGGTCCCCACTAGGACGCTCGCATCTTGTTCTACAGACTAGCGTCGGCCTGGCCTCACAAGTCGCTGGGTCCGGGTGCCTCCGAGGCTCTGAACTTTAACGACAAGGAGTGCTGCCTATCGTTGCAACAGCTGCAGCAGCACCGCAATCAACTGGGCCGGCAGTGCACGTGTAGCAACAGAACACGTTATCCAGGAAGTACAGTGTCTCTACGTCTAATATTGGGTACGGTATTTAGCCAGTTTCCAGGACAAGCGGTGCACCCGTGCCTCGGTAGCGCAGTAGGCAGCGCGTAAGTCTCATAATCTTAAGGTCGTGAGTTCGATCCTCACCCGGGGCATTTAATTTTCTGTGACTGATGGTGGTGCTGTTGCTAGGGCGCCAACGTATTTCTTGTTTGTTATCCACAACGTTTCAACGCTTCAGCGGGAAAATGTTTACTTCCTGTTATTGCTACTTACAGCTTCCCTTTTCCTCTTCTCCCAGCAGAGCATGAAGCCAAAAGCGTTGCTCTGCGACGTTTGAGGTGCGCGCTTTGCCAGTCAGTATGTGCAAAGATGCTCGCAAAGAGAGAGGGGCGCCGACGCGGCACTCGACACGAAATGCGACAAGCGACCGTACGAACGGTCGAACGAAACGGCCACATCCGGTGTGGTCTAGTGGCTAGGATACCTGGCTTTCACCCAGGAGGCCCCGGTTCGATTCCCGGTACCGGAACGGAATTTTTTCCACACGAATCGTGGCAAGTTTGAGCTGTCCGAGCAGCCGTTTGCCGTCCTGCTCGCAATATAGCTACTGTTTCGTGACCGTCAGCAGAATATAGACTAGGGAAGCAGACACACGACGACCATAGAAATGGTGTATGGCTTCATGCCACCTGTTTCCAGCGTAGGGCTGAGCAGCTGCATCTGCCGAGGCCCGTTAGCTCAGTTGGTTAGAGCGTCGTGCTAATAACGCGAAGGTCGTGGGTTCGATCCCCCCACGGGCCACTACTCTTTTACTACTACGAAAAGGCAGCGCCGATTTCAGCTGGCGAGTGTGATGACCAAAAGATCATCACCCTGCGTGGAAGTTGACAGAGGATCCGAACCCGACTCGTCGGGAAGCGCTACAGCATTCACTCGGCAATGGCCATAATATCTTGAATACACTGGTTCTCAACCGATAAAGAGAAAATGAAAGAAAATGTCCGATTGCCGATGCGTAACAACTTTGGCCCCTGTCAGTACTTGGGCGGGTGAGCGCATGGGAACACAGGGCACTATTTGCACTTTTACTTCCTATTTTTGTTTCTCCTTTGTTTTTGGAGCTACAGCCCGATTCGGTCAGGGAGACGCCACCGTGAAATGAAGGGGGCGTGCTGTGTGTCCATCGCCTCGCCTCTCCTTACCTCTCTCAGTCGTTTCTCGTGCTTGTCGTTTTGATAAAGGCCGACTTGAGAGCGTCAGCTCTCGCGTCAGCTGAGCAAACAAGTCGAGACACGAGACAAGTCGAGACACACTAAGGGCTGGTATGCAGCGAGTAAGAGGGCGAAAAAACAATAATTTAAGAGCGCGTGGCAAAAGTACTCATACGCGAAATTAAAAGCCTGCTGCGGTGGCCGGGAATCGAACCCGGATCAACTGCTTGGAAGGCAACTATGCTGACCATTACACCACCACCGCACAAGCGAGCGCCGCGCGTCCGCGCTGTGTCGGCTTCCCGCCAGTCGGCAGCGGCCGAAGGTGATAGTACCTGGCAGGCGCATTTCGAGGCAGGCTAGGGGAGCACATCCAGACGCATTCGGACAGCGTATCCGCGCACATTTCGCATCCTTTGGCAAGAGTTGGGCGCCGGCGACGCAAGAGTACGCAGAGGCCCGCGTTCTGGCGGCATTTTTAAGCAGTGCAGTGCAGGATTCAGCGTCTGCAGCATCTTTCCCACAGAATGCTACGGCGCTTGACGGCAGTCCCACTTTCCCTTGAGACGTCTGCTCGGAAAGCAGCGTCAAGTTACCGCTGGCCGCAGCATCGGTGGTTCAGTGGTAGAATGCTCGCCTGCCACGCGGGCGGCCCGGGTTCGATTCCCGGCCGATGCATCATTTTGCTTTTCCCGCGATGATGCTGCCGCGTGGCTTGAGCGCTTGAGATGCACGATCCACAAGAATGTGTAGCTGGATTTCCCTTGAGAAGGACCGAGAACGCAGCACTCGCGGGTCCCCACTAGGACGCTCGCATCATGTTCTACAGACTAGCGTCGGCCTGGCCTCACAAGTTGCTGGGTCCGGGTGCCTCCGAGGCTCTGAACTTTAACGACAAGGAGTGCTGCCTATCGTTGCAACAGCTGCAGCAGCACCGCAATCAACTGGGCCGGCAGTGCACGTGTAGCAACAGAACACGTTATCCAGGAAGTACAGTGTCTCTACGTCTAATATTGGGTACGGTATTTACCCAGTTTCCAGGACAAGCGGTGCACCCGTGCCTCGGTAGCGCAGTAGGCAGCGCGTAAGTCTCATAATCTTAAGGTCGTGAGTTCGATCCTCACCCGGGGCATTTAATTTTCTGTGACTGATGGTGGTGCTGTTGCTAGGGCGCCAACGTATTTCTTGTTTGTTATCCACAACGTTTCAACGCTTCAGCGGGAAAATGTTTACTTCCTGTTATTGCTACTTACAGCTTCCCTTTTCCTCTTCTCCCAGCAGAGCATGAAGCCAAAAGCATTGCTCTGCGACGTTTGAGGTGCGCGCCTTGCCAGTCAGTATGTGCAAAGATGCTCGCAAAGAGAGAGGGGCGCCGACGCGGCACTCGACACGAAATGCGACAAGCGACCGTACGAACGGTCGAACGAAACGGCGACATCCGGTGTGGTCTAGTGGCTAGGATACCTGGCTTTCACCCAGGAGGCCCGGGTTCGATTCCCGGTACCGGAACGGAATTTTTTCCACACGAATCGTGGCAAGTTTGAGCTGTCCGAGCAGCCGTTTGCCGTCCTGCTCGCAATATAGCTACTGTTTCGTGACCGTCAGCAGAATATAGACTAGGGAAGCAGACACACGACGACCATAGAAATGGTGTGTGGCTTCATGCCACCTGTTTCCAGCGTAGGGCTGAGCAACTGCATCTGCCGAGGCCCGTTAGCTCAGTTGGTTAGAGCGTCGTGCTAATAACGCGAAGGTCGTGGGTTCGATCCCCCCACGGGCCACTACTCTTTTACTACTACGAAAAGGCAGCGCCGATTTCAGCTGGCGAGTGTGATGACCAAAAGATCATCACCCTGCGTGGAAGTTGACAGAGGATCCGAACCCGACTCGTCGGGAAGCGCTACAGCATTCACTCGGCAATGGCCATAATATCTTGAATACACTGGTTCTCAACCGATAAAGAGAAAATGAAAGAAAATGTCCGATTGCCGATGCGTAACAACTTTGGCCCCTGTCAGTACTTGGGCGGGTGAGCGCATGGGAACACAGGGCACTATTTGCACTTTTACTTCCTATTTTTGTTTCTCCTTTGTTTTCGGAGCTACAGCCCGATTCGGTCAGGGAGACGCCACCGTGAAATGAAGGGGGCGTGCTGTGTGTCCATCGCCTCGCCTCTCCTTACCTCTCTCAGTCGTTTCTCGTGCTTGTCGTTTTGATAAAGGCCGACTTGAGAGCGTCAGCTCTCGCGTCAGCTGAGCAAACAAGTCGAGACACGAGACAAGTCGAGACACACTAAGGGCTGGTATGCAGCGAGTAAGAGGGCGAAAAAACAATAATTTAAGAGCGCGTGGCAAAAGTACTCATACGCGAAATTAAAAGCCTGCTGCGGTGGCCGGGAATCGAACCCGGATCAACTGCTTGGAAGGCAACTATGCTGACCATTACACCACCACCGCACAAGCGAGCGCCGCGCGTCCGCGCTGTGTCGGCTTCCCGCCAGTCGGCAGCGGCCGAAGGTGATAGTACCTGGCAGGCGCATTTCGAGGCAGGCTAGGGGAGCACATCCAGACGCATTCGGACAGCGTATCCGCGCACATTTCGCATCCTTTGGCAAGAGTTGGGCGCCGGCGACGCAAGAGTACGCAGAGGCCCGCGTTCTGGCGGCATTTTTAAGCAGTGCAGTGCAGGATTCAGCGTCTGCAGCATCTTTCCCACAGAATGCTACGGCGCTTGACGGCAGTCCCACTTTCCCTTGAGACGTCTGCTCGGAAAGCAGCGTCAAGTTACCGCTGGCCGCAGCATCGGTGGTTCAGTGGTAGAATGCTCGCCTGCCACGCGGGCGGCCCGGGTTCGATTCCCGGCCGATGCATCATTTTGCTTTTCCCGCGATGATGCTGCCGCGTGGCTTGAGCGCTTGAGATGCACGATCCACAAGAATGTGTAGCTGGATTTCCCTTGAGAAGGACCGAGAACGCAGCACTCGCGGGTCCCCACTAGGACGCTCGCATCATGTTCTACAGACTAGCGTCGGCCTGGCCTCACAAGTTGCTGGGTCCGGGTGCCTCCGAGGCTCTGAACTTTAACGACAAGGAGTGCTGCCTATCGTTGCAACAGCTGCAGCAGCACCGCAATCAACTGGGCCGGCAGTGCACGTGTAGCAACAGAACACGTTATCCAGGAAGTACAGTGTCTCTACGTCTAATATTGGGTACGGTATTTACCCAGTTTCCAGGACAAGCGGTGCACCCGTGCCTCGGTAGCGCAGTAGGCAGCGCGTAAGTCTCATAATCTTAAGGTCGTGAGTTCGATCCTCACCCGGGGCATTTAATTTTCTGTGACTGATGGTGGTGCTGTTGCTAGGGCGCCAACGTATTTCTTGTTTGTTATCCACAACGTTTCAACGCTTCAGCGGGAAAATGTTTACTTCCTGTTATTGCTACTTACAGCTTCCCTTTTCCTCTTCTCCCAGCAGAGCATGAAGCCAAAATCATTGCTCTGCGACGTTTGAGGTGCGCGCCTTGCCAGTCAGTATGTGCAAAGATGCTCGCAAAGAGAGAGGGGCGCCGACGCGGCACTCGACACGAAATGCGACAAGCGACCGTACGAACGGTCGAACGAAACGGCGACATCCGGTGTGGTCTAGTGGCTAGGATACCTGGCTTTCACCCAGGAGGCCCGGGTTCGATTCCCGGTACCGGAACGGAATTTTTTCCACACGAATCGTGGCAAGTTTGAGCTGTCCGAGCAGCCGTTTGCCGTCCTGCTCGCAATATAGCTACTGTTTCGTGACCGTCAGCAGAATATAGACTAGGGAAGCAGACACACGACGACCATAGAAATGGTGTGTGGCTTCATGCCACCTGTTTCCAGCGTAGGGCTGAGCAACTGCATCTGCCGAGGCCCGTTAGCTCAGTTGGTTAGAGCGTCGTGCTAATAACGCGAAGGTCGTGGGTTCGATCCCCCCACGGGCCACTACTCTTTTACTACTACGAAAAGGCAGCGCCGATTTCAGCTGGCGAGTGTGATGACCAAAAGATCATCACCCTGCGTGGAAGTTGACAGAGGATCCGAACCCGACTCGTCGGGAAGCGCTACAGCATTCACTCGGCAATGGCCATAATATCTTGAATACACTGGTTCTCAACCGATAAAGAGAAAATGAAAGAAAATGTCCGATTGCCGATGCGTAACAACTTTGGCCCCTGTCAGTACTTGGGCGGGTGAGCGCATGGGAACACAGGGCACTATTTGCACTTTTACTTCCTATTTTTGTTTCTCCTTTGTTTTCGGAGCTACAGCCCGATTCGGTCAGGGAGACGCCACCGTGAAATGAAGGGGGCGTGCTGTGTGTCCATCGCCTCGCCTCTCCTTACCTCTCTCAGTCGTTTCTCGTGCTTGTCGTTTTGATAAAGGCCGACTTGAGAGCGTCAGCTCTCGCGTCAGCTGAGCAAAGTCGAGACAAGTCGAGACACGAGACAAGTCGAGACACACTAAGGGCTGGTATGCAGCGAGTAAGAGGGCGAAAAAACAATAATTTAAGAGCGCGTGGCAAAAGTACTCATACGCGAAATTAAAAGCCTGCTGCGGTGGCCGGGAATCGAACCCGGATCAACTGCTTGGAAGGCAACTATGCTGACCATTACACCACCACCGCACAAGCGAGCGCCGCGCGTCCGCGCTGTGTCGGCTTCCCGCCAGTCGGCAGCGGCCGAAGGTGATCGTACCTGGCAGGCGCATTTCGAGGCAGGCTAGGGGAGCACATCCAGACGCATTCGGACAGCGTATCCGCGCACATCGCGCGGAGCAGCGGAGCGGTTGCGGCTTGTTTACATCGCGGGGCGGCGCTCAGCGAGTGTTTCGAGGTCCACGTGTTCAAGTTTCTTCAACGTGAGTACCATGTCGACAGTTACTAGGGCAAACACTGCGCAGTTTGTGTTCGATAGAAATGCTTTGCGGCCCACCGCTTTTGAAATCCACGAATTTATATTCGAAGATTTGAAAATCCCGGAAGATCTAGTGGACACTTTTCAGTTGGATTTCGCGCAATATTCGCTATTTTTGAAGTTCTTTTCCGGCGACATCTGTGAAAAATTTGTTGAAAAATTTGGCGGAGTGCGTAAATTTAGGCATGTCGATGGCACAGTCAGTGATGTGCAGATTGTGCCCTCGGGTTATGGTGTTAGAACGGTTCGAGTATTTAATGTGCCCCCTGAATGCGGCAATGATTTGATTGCACGGGCTCTCACTCAGTACGGCGTTGTCTTGTCGGTAGTCAACGAAAAGTGGTCTAGTGCGTACCGGTACCAGGTTAATAGTGGAGTACGTAGTGTCCGCATTGACTTGAAGAAACACATTCCATCCTACGTAATGATTGCGGGCTGTAGAGCTCAAGTGACTTATATCGGCCAGCCACCCACATGCTCAATTTGTCATTCCACTGAGCATTTACGTGTTGATTGTCCCCGTAGACGACCCGTGCAGCTCCCACGTAGTGATGCTGCGGCTACTGATGGCCACTTTGTGCCACTACTGAGTGAAATAGTAGCGGGCACTGTATCACAACCCCGCCCTGCCGACCCTATTCGTGCTGAGGATGTACCAAGTGAGGTGAATGTTACTGCAGACGCACCACAGGATCGAATGGAGGACGCTCCCATTTTGCCCTCGGCTGTGGTAGAATCGGATGCAGTTGCCAAGGAGGTCCCAGATGTTTCGGATCATACACCAGTTGCTATTTCGGAATAGATGGACACCTCCTTACCACCGCCTCCGCCGCCTGAAGAGGTTCCCCTGGCACCGAGGAAAGGGCGTACGAAGAAAAATAAAAATAAGGGTACTAGGAGTCAGCAGTCAGATGATTTGCCGTGCACCCCTGTATCAGAGAGTGGCAGTGAGAGTGAAGTTCAGACATCGTGCCCCCCTGCCTCTGACAGCTCTGCGCGCCAGGAGCGTATAAGGGAACAAACTGCACATCTCAAGGTGTTCTTAAATACGGCACGCGAACAGGGTGCGCATGCTGCGAAGCGCAAAAGCGAGCAAAGTAGCGAGCAGCTGCCGCAGCGCACGCGCAGGCATTCGGCGACGTCGGCCGCCGGTACAGCAACAACACAGGCGGACGAGGCCACGTACACAGACACCGCTGGTGGTCGCGCCCAACCGACCGACCGACCAACGGAGACGCCCTGGTGGAAGCAGGAGGAGGACGACCCTGGATCCCATTAGCGGCTTTCGGCGGACCTGCTGTAATTCGTGCCCCGTTTACCTGCGACGTTATGTTACGCTGTTCCTGCACGCTGACAGTAATTTTCTGCACGGTATTGTCCACGAGTTACGTAATGGGTTGCAGTGCTTCTTGACAATTTTATTGGTGTGCTTGAGACGCTGCGTCTGCGTCTTCCGTTTCTCATTTTTCTTGCTAATACTTGAGTGTCTGTGTTTTAAATGGCCGCCGCTCGTCAACATCTAAAGATCTTCTCAGTTTTATCACTCAATGTAAATCGCATCATAGCTGCGCATAAAATAGCAAGTTTTATAGACTTTATAACTTTGGGAGGCTATGACGTTGCATTGCTCCAAGAAGTTACTGTTAAGCGCTTCAATAACGTCCCTGGTTATGATGTCATCTATAACATTAACGTTGAAGGTACCTGTGGCACCGCTGTTCTTTATAAAACTGTATTGCAACCAACTAACGTTCAATTTTTACCGAATGGCCGCTTACTTACGTGTACGATCCAGGATGTCACATTTATTAATATATACGCGCCGAGTGGCACTGATCATAAACGTGCACGTTCTGTTTTTTTTTAATCAAGATGTGGTTCCGTTTTTTGCGTCGACCCGCAATGTCGTAGTTGGCGGCGATTTTAACTGTGTTACTGCCGCAGCCGATCAATTTCCCACGGCTACCATGTGCCCGGAACTTTCCCAACTAATTGTGACAAATGACTTGATCGATGTTTGGCGTCATTTTCATCCTGTCACGACGCAATACACACATTTTTATGCGAACGGTGCCAGTAGAATTGATCGCATTTATGTGTCGCGGCCACTTCAAACCTTTCTTCAGAGGGTTGCGGTACATCCCGTCGCTTTTAGCGATCACTGCGGTGTTGTGTGTGACGTGCAATTACTGGCAAATAGGCAGGCGCCACCTTCCCGTGTTTGGAAACTCAATACCCGTCATCTCTCTGACGCCGGTTTACGTTGCGAGATTCAGAACGTGTGGCAGTTTTGTTCTGAAAAACAGGGAAGCTATGCCTCGGTCTTACAATGGTGGGTCGACTTAGCCAAACCGCAGTTGCGCAGTGTTGCGATGCGGTATGCGAGGGAGGCGTCATTTTGGGAGAGGCGCACCATTGCCTTTTATCAGCAGTGCCTCCAAGATGCGCTTGATGCGCCCGTGGCGCCAGATCAAAACTTACGCGCACGTTTGAATAGAATTAAAAGCAAGATACTCCAGCATCACCTACACAAGGCACAAGGTGTTCTGATCAGGAGCCGACCGCAGTGTGAGACCATTGACGAAGTGCCAACGCTTTACCACTTGGCACGCGAGAAACGGTTGGCGCGGAGGAAAGACATTACCACCCTCATCACGGACACTGGTGCTCGTCTCACGGCGAAGCATGAGATCGTTCCCCACGTCACCGACCACTTTAAGAGATTGTTCGGACGGACAGCTGCCGATGATGTCGCACGTTCCTTTCTGTTAGATGAATTGGATACTGTCATCTCCGAATCTGACCGTCAGTCACTGGATGAGATGTTGTCACGGGACGATGTGAAAGACGTGTTGCGTTCGTGTCGTCGAGGGAAGTCTCCAGGTCCAGATGGCCTTCCCATCGAATTTTACCTGGCTTATTGGGATATTTTCGGTGAGACATTGACGATCATGATAAATGAAATTGTTCGTGGTGCTGCTGTCCCTTCGAAGTTCGTTGCAGGGCGTATTATATTAATTCCGAAGACACCGACAGCATGCCGTGTTGAGGCATTACGCCCTATCACACTTTTAAATGCAGACTATAAACTGGCGGCACGATGCCTCGCAACGAAACTCAATGTGGTCATGGACAAGATAATCAGTCCCTTTCAGTCGTGTGGTGTGCAACGCCGTAGCATTTTTCACGCTGCGGCTTCATACCGAGACGTGGTCGCGTACGCAGCCATTAATGACCTGTCCGCTGGCATTCTCTCCATCGACTTTGCCAATGCATTCGACCGTATCGGGCACGATTATCTTCTGTCCGTCATGACAAAACTGGGGTTCGGCGGCCACTTTCTCGATGCTATACGGAATCTTTTAACGTCGGCGACGTCAGTAATTGTCATCAATGGTTGGCAGTCGCCGCCCATTCCTATTACAAGATCCGTCAGACAGGGCTGTCCTTTATCAATGCTCCTATTTGTCATTGCGCTCGACCCGTTTTTGCGCGCAGTCGGTCGACTCATTGAAGGTGTCCAGGTCTGTCACGTCTCTCTCAAATGTGCTGCCTATGCTGACGACGTGGGGCTTTTCATGGGGCGGGCACATGACTTTGACAGAGTTCGCGATGTTCTGATACTGTACGAACGTGCCTCTGGCGCCATTCTGAATACGCGGAAAACTGTATTGGTACCACTGGGTCGGCGAGGACTGTCTGCTGAACGGGACTGGTTCCGTGTTGGGCGCACCCACAAAATTTTAGGACTCGACATTGTAGCGTGCCCACAAAAAATGCAAGTTTTAAACTGGAGACGCATTCTTGGCACTGTGAAGGCCCTATGTCGCAGCCACTCAGGTCGCCGACTCAACTTACATCAACGTGTGGCTGTCATTAACACATTCATCTTATCGAACGCGTGGTACATCGCCCAACTGCTTAGTGTTCCGAAGCCGATCGGGAGGGCGATTTCGCAGGCAGTCTACTGGCTCCTGTGGCGGCATGAAATTTTTAAAGTCAAGGCTTCGACCTGTGTCATCGACAGGCAGCTGGGCGGCCTCGGTTTCACCGACGTTCCACGCAAATGTGGCGCTCTGCTCGCCCACCGGACAGCCACCCTGCAGTCCGACAACCCGGCAGGAAGCACCGCGGCACTCCTGGAGCTCTACCGCCCACACTCTGAAGCGGCGCCCGTCTCTCTCGCGGCCATCCCGTATAAGATGTCCTACATACGGGAGTACTTTTTAACGAGGAGCTACGCTCTGTCAACGGCTACCGACAGACACAGGACCGCCCGCGGACTCTACGTTGCCCTGACTGGACAACCTCCGCGTCATAAACTGGTGTTCCGGAACCCTACAGTGGAATGGGTGAACGTGTGGGCAAACATCAACAACCCGGTGTTGCCGTCGGATGTCAGTGCGCTCTGGTTTAAGATCGTCAACAACACCCTAGCGACGAACCAGCGGCTTGCCGACATTCATCTCCTTCCCTCTGCCAACTGTGGTAGATGTGGTGCTGTGGACACACGGGAACATCGTTTTGAGTGTGCATCGGTGTCGACGGTATGGCGGCTGTGTCAACGAATGGTCGCCCACATTAATAGAACGCCTCCTCACCTTGTGACTGTTCGTCGTGTGATAGTGCCTAACTTCAAAGCTTTCCCGCGGACGAAAAATAACGCCACTGTCTGGATCTTAGGGCATACGATTTATGCCCTTATCGATATGGCCGTCACTGATACTGTGATTTACCTGGATTATTTGTGGGCCCAGTATATGACACTGAAGGATTGCGTTCAATTTCGCGAACTGTTTGCGAATTTTTTGAAGGCGGCCTTGGATTACGGCTATGAAATGGAACTGCGGCAAACACCTTGAACTGAGATTTACTGAGCTGACGCGTTCTATTTTTAATTTCTTTTTCCTTCTTTTATTTGTTTTATTTGCGTTATGGTTGGTGACTTGTGCCACACCCACAGTACGGGTCGTTCTGGTTTTATCTCCAAGGGAGGAATGTCCTTTTACTTTTGAGGAATTTTATTTTGTTCACAAGACTTCATGGGTATTTTAGAAGATACAGCCTGTTTGTGTGGAGCATTCATAGTTGCAGGAGTGTTTTTTTTTTCCAATCTCTTAAATTCTGTTCCCGGACTGTCGCGATTTCATTTTATTACTTTCCTGTGCTTTCTGTTTCTTTCGTGTGATGCACACATCGACATAAACTGTCATGTTGTGCTGTTGTGCTGCGTTGACACCCGTTTTGTAACAACTCTCTGCTACATCGGAGTGACTGACGTTAGTCAGGAGGGACAATATAATTTTCTTTTAAGCGGAATATGAGTTTAGTTGAACTACGAGCAGAAGAGTTGAACCAGCGGAGGAAAGAAGACCGTCCACGAATTCCGCGATAAAATTTTTCTTAGTTCTCCATTTTTCTGTGGAAGAAGACACCACACCATCTGAGCAGAAGATGATTTTGTTTTAAGTTATACCACTGTTCCACGAAGTTCGACAGTCCAGCAAATATAGCGATGAAGCTCGCCGAAGAAGGCATATTTTGGTGAGAGTAAGGAGGGCTATAAGGGGAGTTGGGAGGCCTTAAAAAAAAAAAAAAAAAGAAAAAAAAAAAAAGAAAATAAAAAAAAGAAAAAAAAAAAGAAAATAAAAAAAAAGAAAAAAAAAAGAAAAAAAAAACAAAAAAAAAATAAAAAAAAAACAAAAAAAAAAAAAAGTGGTAGAATGCTCGCCTGCCACGCGGGCGGCCCGGGTTCGATTCCCGGCCGATGCATCATTTTGCTTTTCCCGCGATGATGCTGCCGCGTGGCTTGAGCGCTTGAGATGCACGATCCACAAGAATGTGTAGCTGGATTTCCCTTGAGAAGGACCGAGAACGCAGCACTCGCGGGTCCCCACTAGGACGCTCGCATCATGTTCTACAGACTAGCGTCGGCCTGGCCTCACAAGTTGCTGGGTCCGGGTGCCTCCGAGGCTCTGAACTTTAACGACAAGGAGTGCTGCCTATCGTTGCAACAGCTGCAGCAGCACCGCAATCAACTGGGCCGGCAGTGCACGTGTAGCAACAGAACACGTTATCCAGGAAGTACAGTGTCTCTACGTCTAATATTGGGTACGGTATTTACCCAGTTTCCAGGACAAGCGGTGCACCCGTGCCTCGGTAGCGCAGTAGGCAGCGCGTAAGTCTCATAATCTTAAGGTCGTGAGTTCGATCCTCACCCGGGGCATTTAATTTTCTGTGACTGATGGTGGTGCTGTTGCTAGGGCGCCAACGTATTTCTTGTTTGTTATCCACAACGTTTCAACGCTTCAGCGGGAAAATGTTTACTTCCTGTTATTGCTACTTACAGCTTCCCTTTTCCTCTTCTCCCAGCAGAGCATGAAGCCAAAAGCATTGCTCTGCGACGTTTGAGGTGCGCGCCTTGCCAGTCAGTATGTGCAAAGATGCTCGCAAAGAGAGAGGGGCGCCGACGCGGCACTCGACACGAAATGCGACAAGCGACCGTACGAACGGTCGAACGAAACGGCGACATCCCCACAGTTCCGCCGCGGCCGCGGCCGTGTGCAGACGTGCGGTGGTGGTCGCTTCGCCTGTGCTTAAGAGCGCACGCAGCTGTTGGTATTGTAAGTACTACTTCACGAAAGTGATGAAGGATGAGTTGAGACGTTACACGCTACGATTTGGATTTCCGTATGGCTATGCTCGACCACAGGTTCACGAACTTATTGACTGGTTTTACGATCGATTAGGACTGCGAGATGATGAAGTTCTTGGGTTTTCGTATGATTTTCTTGCGAACGCTGTTTATGTAAAATTGATAAGTGACGATCCTTGCGTTCGTATTATGACCCTCACGGAAGGCACTGTGGATTTTGTGAATTCTAAAGGCGAAATTTGTAAAGTATCTGTTAGTCATGCTGGACTAGGGCTACGAACCGTCCGTATATTTAATCTGCCTTTCGAAGTTAGCTTCGATAGAATTCGGCAAGCTTTGTCTCCCTACGGTAATGTCTTGCAAATTCATGCCGAGCAATGGAGGGGTTACAAACATTTCAATGTTGATAACGGCGTTCGGAATGCGAAAATTGATTTAACGAAGCACATCCCGTCCAACATTTTGGTGCAGGGTTTTCGCGCGCTGGTGATGTACGAAGGACAACCGCGAACTTGCGTAATATGTGGTTCTACCGACCATTTAAAATCTGCTTGTCCCCGTGTCCGGGCGGGTCGCCGAGGAATGCAACATCGTCTTACACCTCTCGATGGGCACGATGGCAATCGGTTGTCTTACGCGCAGACATTGATGGAGTCGCCTACGACACAACCGACGCTCCACCAACAGGCTGCGGTGACCCCAGACGCCGGCGCGGTCATTGTCAACAACTCTGTGGCAACCCCCGAATGTCCCGTTCGTAGTGATGTCACCGATATCGACGGCCACGCTGCACACCAGCAGGTTTCCCCGACTGTCGGCCTTCGTGCCGACCATGCAGGACCGACTCCCGTCCCTACTCCAACTACGTCCGTCGAGCTGAAACAGTTGTCGGATGGTGGCGAGAGGTCGCGCGTTTCTTGCCCCCCTGACGTTGCGCCCCCCACGCCCCTCCCTCTCGGCAGTGACCTATCTGAGGAAGGGTCTACACACAGCCTCTTGACGGACGTCAAAACCGTTTCTGACGCCGACGCACCTCCCCCAAGAACTGGGAAATCTAAGCGGTCGGCACGGAAGCAGAGTGCGGAGGAGATCCGCACTCTGGAAAAGAAACTGCAGCGCACTATAAAGCAGATCCGAAAAGACGGCAGTGAACGCGGCGGCACAGATGAAATGGGTTCCGTCGCGCGCCACGTGGGGGAGGCCGATATGGAGATGCATGTCGACCGTCCGAGTCCTGAGCTGATGGATACTGGCCATCAGCATACGCCGGCCGAGAAGTCTTGGGCAGACGAAAGTGAATAACACGGACCCTTTCTATCCCCACCATGCAAGATTATAAACTTGCCACAGTTAATTTGAATAGGATTGCATCCGATGTCAAACTTAAATGCTTGACCGACTATCTATATGCCGCCGATATAGATATAGTTTTCTTTCAAGAAGTTGTGTCCCCCAAGGTTGGAGAAATACCTGGGTATGATGCCATATTAAATCTTGGCACTGAGGCGGGCACTGCGATTTTATTCAAAGCTGGCATCGCTTACCAACCTACAGCGATTTTAGAAACGGGACGCGGCATTGCCGCCCAATTACAGGATTTGCTTCTCCTGAACGTGTACGCCCCGACAGGGTCCGCTGGCAGAAGGGACAGAAGTGAATTTTTTAGGGCTGAAGTTGTGACCTTATTGCCGAACGTTCGACTGAAGATCATCCTGGGTGGGGATTTCAACTGCGTTTTACGCAACGAAGATCAAAGTCCGCATTTTAATTTTTGTCCCGAGCTACTAACGTTAACAGATGGACTGCATTTACAAGATAGTTGGTGTCACCTTCGACCACACACGATGGGATATACCTATGTGAGCGCTGCTTCTTCTAGCCGTCTGGATAGGTTTTATGTTTCTCAAGATCTTTTACATACCATTCGTGATTGTGAATTATGGCCGCTCAGTTTTAGTGACCACTCCGCATACCATCTAACGATTCGGCATGTGCGGCAGAAGACATTTTTGGGACGCGGCACGTGGCAGCTGAATGTCTCGCTGCTCGATGAAGCGGATTTACGGCGTTGCCTCGTTGACACCTGGCAGCAGTGCCTCCAGAGGCAAGCTCGGTATAGGGAGCGCGTTCTTTGGTGGACGGAGTTTGTTAAGCCGCGGATTAAGAAATGTATTTGCCAGTTTGCCAGGACCAGGGCTTATTGGAGGAAACGGTCTCTAGAATTTTATTTCCTCGGTTTACGCCAGCTGTACAGCGATCCATCTGCTTTGTCCGACAACCTGATCCGCATCAAGCGTCTCAAAGCCAGAATTACTGCTTTAGTTCGTGAAGCACTTGTTGGCACTCGGGTCCGATCGCGCTCTTCTGATGACGTCTCCCACGAGTCCGCATCGTTATTCCATCTCATACGGGAAACCAAACGTGGTAAACAAAAAATTATTGCTCATCTGAAGGATGCTGGCGGGAATCTGTACAATGAACAGGGTGCTATCAAGACGCATGTCTTCAATTATTTTCGACAACATTATTCCGAGTCAGATACCGATCTATCGGCGGGGGATGATTTTTTAAACGACATCGCCTCCACAGTGGATCAGGATGATAACGCTGCTCTCTTGGCCAATGTCACCAATTCTGAAGTTAAGTCCATCCTTGCGTGCGCTGCCAAGAACAAAGCTGCCGGCTTAGACGGCTTGCCGGTCGAATTTTATTCGCGGTTCTGGGATGTGATCGGTGACGAATTGACCGCCATGTATAACGAACTGTTATCGCATGCTGCCTTCCCCCCGCAGTTCACGGAAGGCATGGTTGTCCTGGTTCCTAAAACATCCAATCCGACTATGTTAAATGACTTTCGGCCAATTACGTTGCTTAACTCTGATTTCAAGATCTTGACTCGGATTATAAACACCAGGCTTAAAGTACTTCTTGGCAAAGTACTTGGCCCTTATCAGACGGGTGCAGTCAGTGGTCGATCGATGTTGAATGCCCTGTGTGAATATCGCGACCTGACTTATTTAACTTGGATTACCAACACTGATTTGGCGTTATTGTTTCTCGACTTCGATAAGGCGTTTGACAGAATTAATCACGGTTTTTTATTGCGCACAATGAGTCAAATGGGATTCAACGAGCGTTTTCGACAGCTTATTCAGAAATGTATCTGCGGAACGTCTTCACGCGTGAAGGTTAACGGCCAGTTAACCGCCCCCGTGCCCATACGACAAGCAGTGCGACAAGGGTGCCCCCTTTCTATGACGTTATTCTCGATCGCTATAGAGCCACTTCTTAAAACGTTTTACTTAACTTTACACGGGTTGCAAACGTTAAACACCAAAACGGTCTGCCACGCCTACGCCGACGATATCAGTGTGCTTATTACTAACACCGAAGAGCTGGGGTCAGTTCGTCGGATTGTCCATCAGTACTCTGTCGCTTGTGGCGCTAGACTTAATGAGCGAAAGTCCAAAATCATGCCGTTAGGTCGCAACCCCAATTCCATCGATATTTCTTGGTTGGACAGGACCGAAGACCTGCGGCATCTAGGCCTGGTTATATCACCGAACCCCCACGCCATGCTCCACGTGAATTGGGAACGCAAGCTTACCATCTTACGTGCGGTGATCAAAGAACATAACATGCGGTCTTTAGACCGGATGCAGAGGGCACAGTTTATTAATAGTTACGTTTTTAGTAAGCTCTATCACACTGCCGCTGTTTTACCAATCCCGACAGCCATTGCGAAAAAAATTTTAGCACTTGCTTGCTGGTATGTCTGGAGAGGGAACATCTTTAAAGTTTCCTTTAAGGCTACCTCGTTACTTCGTTCCCGAGGTGGCTTAGGCGTCAAAGACGTTGAATCCCAATGTGTGGCGACTTTTTTAACTCGTACTTCCCGCATAATACACGGCAACCCAAATAGTCTCACTGCACGGCTTTTCAACACCTTACGTCC
This sequence comes from Schistocerca piceifrons, assembly GCF_021461385.2. Lineage (NCBI taxonomy): Eukaryota > Metazoa > Arthropoda > Insecta > Orthoptera > Acrididae > Schistocerca > Schistocerca piceifrons. The sequence goes on along the minus strand of NW_025728813.1, from coordinate 508,311 downwards.
AAAGGATTTGTCTGCGCCAACGTCTGTGGGACACATTCATCCTGAGCTTGGCTATATCCGGCGGTATTATGTGGAGCTCAGCTATGTTCAGGACAACCCGCATCCGTTCAACACGGCGGCGACCTATCTTGCTCTTACTAAACGGCAGCTGGATAACCCAATTGAGAAGAAATATTTAGGCAAAAACTGGAGAAATGTCTGGAAGAACATTAGTTTTCCGCTCCTTCGCTCCAGAGTTCGAGCTGTTTGGTATGACGCTGTCAATGAGGTGATTCCCACTGGAGAGAAATTGCACAAAATCAAGCTGCGGCCCACCCCGTTTTGTGAGAAGTGTAACCTAGTGGAAACGCTGCCGCATCTCTTCCACTGCAGGGATCAAACACAAATATGGCAGTGGACCCGAAAGAAACTCGCTGTCATTAATAGGACGTCGGATACTTCCATTCAACTTCAAGACGCGCTTCAACCAGACTGGCAGCTTTATCCTCAATCTAAGAATAATAGTTATGTCTGGCTCATGGGCCAGTTCGTCTATTACATGCTTGTCCATACAACGCCAACGCTACACGATTATCAGATGTATCTCATTGAAGAGTACTATGCGATTAAGAAGTTGCGACAGTATAAAGATCAGTTTCAAAATTTTCTTACTATTGCTTTAAGTGATGGAAGACTTTAAGTTTACAGATCCATTGGACGGAGTTTTTCTTTTCTTATCTTTTCTTTTTCACTACTTTGTTAAATTGTTATTGTTTCCATGGATTTGGTCGGCTCCGCACCATCAGCTGTGGGTGATTTGCATCATGGGTCAAACGACGGTACAGAGTGCACTGTGCACTCGGCCTCGAACATTTACTTGTCTTTGGATTTCCTTTTCATGTTCAAATGACAGCACTTTACTTTTGGTTCCGCAGGGCGACACCCAGAAGAGGCTCCTCATTTGTTTCCTTTTATTTCGCGTTATCTTTCATCAAAGCTGCACGACGATTTAGTACGAACCAGGAGTTTTTCAGCAGCTTCTATTCTTCCTATCAAGAGGCTTTCCAAAACGGGAAATGGTTGTTTGGCATGTCCCTGCTCTATGGTGTCACCACGTTACCAGCGCTCCTCTTCCGACGCATGGCATGCTCAGGGTTTTGAGAAGCAGCAATCCACAATCAATCATCGGGAAACCGAATGCACAATACTAATCACCGACATGGAAACTGGGAAAATTATTCTACGTGAAGACCAACTTTGAGTATGTGCTGTGCTGGATTCATGGTGTGCTGCGTCCTCCAAAGACCAGACATGGATTTCTTTTTATCATTTTGTTTATATCTATACAAATGATGGAACGTACATGACGCCCCATTGCAGGTTAAACATAATATAATAATAAATACATAACAATCAAATCAAATCACAAAACCGTGCACTGGGTGCGGGGTATGGCGGTGACATCGTGGCCAGGCCTCCGGATTGTGACCCCTGCCCGCTTTGCCACCGGCTGCCAAGCACTCTAGTGCATACAAAAAAAAAAAAAAAAAAAAAAAAAATGGTGTAACGGTTAAAAAAAAAATAAAAAAAAAAAATGGATAAGGCATCGGTCTCCTAAACCGGGGATTGTGGGTTCGAAAAAAAAAAAAAAAAAAAAAAAAAAAAAAAAAAAAAAAAAAGTGGCTAGGATACCTGGCTTTCACCCAGGAGGCCCGGGTTCGATTCCCGGTACCGGAACGGAATTTTTTCCACACGAATCGTGGCAAGTTTGAGCTGTCCGAGCAGCCGTTTGCCGTCCTGCTCGCAATATAGCTACTGTTTCGTGACCGTCAGCAGAATATAGACTAGGGAAGCAGACACACGACGACCATACAAATGGTGTGTGGCTTCATGCCACCTGTTTCCAGCGTAGGGCTGAGCAACTGCATCTGCCGAGGCCCGTTAGCTCAGTTGGTTAGAGCGTCGTGCTAATAACGCGAAGGTCGTGGGTTCGATCCCCCCACGGGCCACTACTCTTTTACTACTACGAAAAGGCAGCGCCGATTTCAGCTGGCGAGTGTGATGACCAAAAGATCATCACCCTGCGTGGAAGTTGACAGAGGATCCGAACCCGACTCGTCGGGAAGCGCTACAGCATTCACTCGGCAATGGCCATAATATCTTGAATACACTGGTTCTCAACCGATAAAGAGAAAATGAAAGAAAATGTCCGATTGCCGATGCGTAACAACTTTGGCCCCTGTCAGTACTTGGGCGGGTGAGCGCATGGGAACACAGGGCACTATTTGCACTTTTACTTCCTATTTTTGTTTCTCCTTTGTTTTCGGAGCTACAGCCCGATTCGGTCAGGGAGACGCCACCGTGAAATGAAGGGGGCGTGCTGTGTGTCCATCGCCTCGCCTCTCCTTACCTCTCTCAGTCGTTTCTCGTGCTTGTCGTTTTGATAAAGGCCGACTTGAGAGCGTCAGCTCTCGCGTCAGCTGAGCAAACAAGTCGAGACACGAGACAAGTCGAGACACACTAAGGGCTGGTATGCAGCGAGTAAGAGGGCGAAAAAACAATAATTTAAGAGCGCGTGGCAAAAGTACTCATACGCGAAATTAAAAGCCTGCTGCGGTGGCCGGGAATCGAACCCGGATCAACTGCTTGGAAGGCAACTATGCTGACCATTACACCACCACCGCACAAGCGAGCGCCGCGCGTCCGCGCTGTGTCGGCTTCCCGCCAGTCGGCAGCGGCCGAAGGTGATAGTACCTGGCAGGCGCATTTCGAGGCAGGCTAGGGGAGCACATCCAGACGCATTCGGACAGCGTATCCGTGCGCATCGCGCGGGGCAGCGGGACGGTTGCGGCTTTGTTTACGTCGCCGGGACTTTGGCGCTTCGTTCTTCGTGATTGCTGCTTTCAAGGTTTGTAAGTAACAAAATGTCGACATTTTCGAGAGCTAACACCGTTCAGTGTGTCTTTGATAGAAGTGCTGTCCGCCCTACCGCATTTGAAATACACGAATGGTTATTCGAAGACTTAAAGATACCGGAAGAAATCGTAGACACCTTTCAATTGGACTTTGTTCAGTATTGCTTGTTCTTGAAATTTACGTCTGGGGACTTGTGTGAAAAATTTGTTGCTAAATTTGGTGGCAGTCGCCGTTTTAAACATGCAGACGGCAGTATTAGTAATGTGCAAATTGTGGCGTCAGGGTTTGGAATTCGAACTGTCCGTGTTTTTAATGTACCACCTGAATGCCCTGATCAAGTTTTATCTCGTGCCTTGTCGCGGTTTGGTGACGTTCTGAACATTACGATGGAGAAATGGTCTAGTGCATACCGTTATAAAGTTGCTAGTGGTGTCCGTAGTGTCCGGATGGACCTGAAACAACATATTCCTTCCTACTTTGTAATCGGTGGGGTTCGTGCACAGATCTCATATATCGGGCAACCGCCGACATGTGCCGTATGTCATTCCACGGAACATTTAAGGGGTGACTGCCCTCGACGGCGGCCTGTTCAGTTACCGCGCCAAGATGTTGTGGGTGGTAGCGATAAATTTGTGCCCCTTATGAGTGAGATTGTAGCAGGAACATCCTTTACCGGTCCGACCGACCGACCGACCGTGCGACCGTCGGCCGTTGCTTCTGTCGAAGACAGGTCCGTCGCGGAAAATAATAACACGACTGTCGGGCAGGAGGAAATGGAGGTTGTCCAGGACCCGCCTGCCCCGACCGACCGGGTTGATGACGAACGGGACGTACGCCCTGTTAATACTGATCCCGTTCAATCGGAATCGGTGGAGGCAACAGACGCTTCTTTACCCCCGCCGCCCCTCCCGGTGCCAACTTCTGCCGAAACTGTAACGCCTTCAGCGGAAAGTAAAAAGCAACGCCGCCAGCGGGGCAAGGGTAAACAGGTCAGGGATCCGAACCCGGCCGCCCTCGCGAATCCGCCAGCCACGGAGAGTGGCAGTGAAAGTGAGCCAATGTCACAGGGTTCCTCCCGTAATAGCAGCCCCGCCAGGACAGAGAAGATTCGAGCACACACTGCTCACTTGAAACAATTTCTCAGTGCCGGGAAGGAACAGGACATTGCTGCTGCTAAGCGCAAATTAGAACAGGGCAGTGAGCAGTTACCACAGCGCCCGCGCAAATATTCGGTGCCGTCACAGCCGGCCGTAACATCGCGCGGAGGCCAGTTGGAAGCCGCCCAGTCGTCGGGCGACGCACGACCACCCCCGCCACCTGATAGTCACAGCCCGTGGTGGCAACAGCAGGAGGACGAGGGGGGCCAGTAGAGTGTGCGAAGACCTACATCGTTGTCATGAGTCCACCTACATTGCACTTGACATGGAAACTACTGTATCTTGTACTGCGTCCAGTGTATTGTCGTGCCATGTTTTTGTAGAATTGCTACTAACCACTACAGTGTTTTAAGACCTACTGAAATTTCCATTTTTATGCCAGCTGCTGTTCGTTTACGTGTAAGTCCGGCATTTTATCACTTCGTTGGTGTTTTTTCTCTTGCTCTGTATTGTCCATCTGCTTAAAATGTCAACGCAATCACACCCCACGGGTATGTTTTCTGTTTTGACATTAAACGTTGCCGGTATCTCAGCGGCGCACAAGATAGCAGCTTTTACAGACGTTTTATTTCATGGACATTTTAGTATTGCCCTTCTTCAAGAGGTATCTAGTGACGTTTTTAGCAATATCCCAGGTTATGATGTTGTTTACAATCTGAATAGTGATAATAATTGTGGCACTGCGATTTTATATAAGTCGTCTTTAGAGCCTACGGACATCCAACTTCTCCCAAATGGTCGTGTCTTAGCGTGTGTGATTGAGGGAGTCCAATTTGTCAACGTCTATGTGCCCTCGGGGACTGATCAAAAACGCACACGCGCTCGTTTTTTTACCACGGACATATGCCCCTTTTTGGCTACGGCTCGCCCCATCATATTGGGTGGCGATTTTAATTGTGTTGTTGCCTCTGCTGACCAATACCCCACCCCCACAAAATGTGCTGAACTGACTACCCTTTTAAATGCAGTGGACTTGCGTGATACGTGGCGTCACTACCATCCCATTATGACGCAGTATACGCACTTTTCTACTAGGGGGGCCAGTCGAATTGACAGGATCTACGTTTCACGGGAGCTAACAGACGCTTTATGTGCGGTCGAAGTTCTGCCTGTCGCCGTGAGTGATCACTGTGGCTACGTGTGCGTTTTGCGGTTGCAGTGCTGTCGCACGAAATCTCTTCCGGCATATTGGAAATTCAATACCGGCCATCTGGGTGCCGAAGGGCTCCGTGCGGAGATACGTGTCGCATGGCAGCAGTGTTTAACAAAGTTCCATACTTACGGGTCCTGCATCGAGTGGTGGGTGGCGCATGCCAAACCAATTTTGCGGAAGGCGGCGCAATTATATAGTCGTGAAACGAGTTACTGGCACAGGCGTACGTTAGCATTTTATCAGCAGTGCTTACAGGATGCTATCCATGCACCTGTTGGCCCGGACGCAAATATTCGACTCCGCTTGAGCAAAATTAAAACCCAGATTCTGAGGCTGCACCGGGAAAGGTCGCGGGGTTTAACGGTTCGGAGCCGTCCGTTATGCCACATCGATGACGAGGAGCCGTCGCTCTATCATCTTGCCCGGGAGAAGACACAGGCTCGCAAAAAGTATATTGATGCGCTAGAAACTGATGCGGGGATTGTCTTATCGCAGCGGCGCCAAATTGTACGTCATATCTCCGACTATTATACTTCGCTCTTTCACGACACTACCGTGGACGGGGAGGCCATGCGACTTTTATTACATGACGTAGTCGACTACATGTCCGAACCTGACCGTGAAGAGCTGGTTGCAGAGGTGTCTAATCACGACGTGTTACAGATCTTGAAAGCCAGCACGACAGGCAAGTCGCCTGGACCCGACGGTCTTCCTACAGAATTTTATATTACTTTCTGGGATATTGTAGGGGACAAGTTTACGGTACTGGTGAACGAAGTGCTTCGCGGCTTCGTCATCCCGAGTCAGTTTCTCGAAGGGCACATTGTTCTTATCCCCAAAAAACGGGGTCCGTGTCGTGTCACCGATCTGCGGCCCATTACGCTGCTGAATGCTGATTACAAGTTGGCGGCCAGATGTGTTGCAGCGAAGTTACAGGCAGTCATGGATAAAGTCATCTGCCCGTTTCAATCCTGCGGCGTTAAGAGGCGGACCATTTTCAATGCAGCGTCTACCTATCGCGACATCATCGCTTACTCGGCCGTCCATCGGCTTTCAGCCGCTGTTCTTTCTCTGGACTTTGCCAACGCGTTTGACAGGATGAGCCACGATTATTTGATGCATGTTATGGACAGAATGGGCTTTGGCCCCCGCTTCATTTGCGTGATTCGCCATTTCCTGACAGGAGCCAGCTCGGTGGTGACAATTAATGGATGGAGAACACCACCTATAGTTCTTCGTAGGTCGGTGCGACAGGGCTGTCCCTTATCTATGTACCTTTTTGTCATTGCTTTGGACCCACTGCTGCGTGCGCTCGACCGCACGATAGGCGGCGTGGATATTCATCTTGCCACTGTGAAATGTCTCGCTTATGCTGATGACGTAGGTGTTTTTATCGGCGACGACGACGATTTTCATCACATCCGGCCCTTACTGCGGAGGTATGAACGTGCGTCGGGTGCCTTGATAAATCCAAGGAAGACCGTAATGATTCCTTTAGGAAATTGTGAAGTGGATCCCGATCAGACTTGGTTTCGCGTAGCCCGTCATCACATTATCTTGGGCCTTGACGTTACTGCTAATCCCCAACAGATGCGGGCGCGCACCTGGCGCCGGCTGCTCAATCATGTCAAAGGCCTTTGTAAGACTTACGTCAGCCGACGCCTCACCCTCCTCCAGAAGGTCGACCTAATTAACAGCGCCGTGTATTCCAAGGCCTGGTACGTGGCACAACTCCTGGACGTTCCGCGACCCCTTGCCCGATCATTTTCGCAGGCCGCGTACTGGCTCCTGTGGCGCCACGAAATCTTCAAGGTTCGGGCGGCAACGTGCGTCCTCGACACCACCTTCGGGGGACTCGGCCTGGTCGATTTTTCCCGGAAGTGTTCGGCGCTGCTGGTACACCGCATGGCCACCTTGCAAGCTAACAGCCCGGATGGAACGGCGGCGGCCATGCTCGTCGCTTACCGCCCGCCCTCCGAGAGCGCACCGGTGTCCGTGGTAGGCATCCCGTATCAACTCGGCTACGTCAGAGCTTACTACCTGCAGCGGAGCTACGTACTGGAAACGGCGCTGGACAGAAACAGGAATGTTCGCCGACTGTATGCGGCGATGGTGGGAAGGCCACCCCCTCACAAGCTCGCTCTTCGTTTCCCCGCGACCGACTGGCGGCAGGTGTGGCTGAATATTCATCACTCCGTGTTGCCCTCCGGCGTTCGGTCCCAGTGGTATAAACTGGTTAACAATACGGTGGCCACTAACCAACGTCTCTCGGACATCCGCCTGCTGCCGTCTGCCAACTGTGGTGCTTGCGGCGTTCCAGACACACGGGAGCATCGCTTTCAATGTCGCCTTGTGTCGGCCATCTGGGAACTGTGTAGGGTCATGGTGGCTCTGATCAACAGGACGACACCCTCGCACGTGACTCTCAATGATGTTCTTGCGCCAGGGTTTAAGCCCTTCCCTCGCGCGAAGCACAATACCATGGTGTGGCTCTTGGGTCACACAGTCTTCGCCATTCTGGATTGCCAAGTCCAGGACGTATATACATATTTAGCATACTTGTGGGATGCACATTCCCATGTACAGCGGCTGAAACATTATAACGAACTTTTTGCCAATTTTCTGTGTGCGGCGTTAAAACATGGTTACGCGAAGATGTTCAATAATTGATACATTGCAAACTCCATTTAAGACTGAAGAGGCTGTCTCTTATTTTTCGTTTTTTTCAATCACTTTTGTTTGGATTTGACCAGATGGTTTTGATGGGTCTGTGAGACAATTATGCGCTAACGAAGAAGATTATCTTTTATTTATTTTATTTGAATTATGGCAGTGGTGCATTTCGTTTTCCACATGGAAGTGACAAATTATTTTAATTCCCCTGTACTACCTTCTTCTTATGATCTTAGGAGTGAGTTTTTAGTTTGTCTTCTCCACGCGCAACCTTTTCTCGGAGAATGGACATGGAAATTAATTGTGTGTTTTTTGTATAAGAAAGAACTCTCCTAAGACTTTTAGTTACTCGTCGTCTGTGGCATCTTTTAGGATGGCTCTTTTATTTTGCCATTTACATTGTTTGAAGAGGAACATTATCTTTTATTTTGCATTACATTGCTGGATGGAAGATTAGAGTTTGTGGAAGAATTTTCATTTATTTTTTTGGTTTTCACGATATGATCCACGAGAGCAGCCGTCGGCGACGAGCGTCTACCACAACAGATATGATAGCGTTGAAGCTCGCCGATGAAGGCATATTTTGGTGAGAGCAAGGAGGGCTATAAGGGGAGATGGGAGGCCCAACAAAAAAAAAAAAAAAAAAAAAAAAAAAAAAAAAAAAAAAAAAAAAAAAGTGGTAGAATGCTCGCCTGCCACGCGGGCGGCCCGGGTTCGATTCCCGGCCGATGCATCATTTTGCTTTTCCCGCGATGATGCTGCCGCGTGGCTTGAGCGCTTGAGATGCACGATCCACAAGAATGTGTAGCTGGATTTCCCTTGAGAAGGACCGAGAACGCAGCACTCGCGGGTCCCCACTAGGACGCTCGCATCATGTTCTACAGACTAGCGTCGGCCTGGCCTCACAAGTTGCTGGGTCCGGGTGCCTCCGAGGCTCTGAACTTTAACGACAAGGAGTGCTGCCTATCGTTGCAACAGCTGCAGCAGCACCGCAATCAACTGGGCCGGCAGTGCACGTGTAGCAACAGAACACGTTATCCAGGAAGTACAGTGTCTCTACGTCTAATATTGGGTACGGTATTTACCCAGTTTCCAGGACAAGCGGTGCACCCGTGCCTCGGTAGCGCAGTAGGCAGCGCGTAAGTCTCATAATCTTAAGGTCGTGAGTTCGATCCTCACCCGGGGCATTTAATTTTCTGTGACTGATGGTGGTGCTGTTGCTAGGGCGCCAACGTATTTCTTGTTTGTTATCCACAACGTTTCAACGCTTCAGCGGGAAAATGTTTACTTCCTGTTATTGCTACTTACAGCTTCCCTTTTCCTCTTCTCCCAGCAGAGCATGAAGCCAAAAGCATTGCTCTGCGACGTTTGAGGTGCGCGCCTTGCCAGTCAGTATGTGCAAAGATGCTCGCAAAGAGAGAGGGGCGCCGACGCGGCACTCGACACGAAATGCGACAAGCGACCGTACGAACGGTCGAACGAAACGGCGACATCCGGTGTGGTCTAGTGGCTAGGATACCTGGCTTTCACCCAGGAGGCCCGGGTTCGATTCCCGGTACCGGAACGGAATTTTTTCCACACGAATCGTGGCAAGTTTGAGCTGTCCGAGCAGCCGTTTGCCGTCCTGCTCGCAATATAGCTACTGTTTCGTGACCGTCAGCAGAATATAGACTAGGGAAGCAGACACACGACGACCATAGAAATGGTGTGTGGCTTCATGCCACCTGTTTCCAGCGTAGGGCTGAGCAACTGCATCTGCCGACGAAGTTCCGCTTTAGACGCCGTGCAGTGTGGACGTGCCTAGTCTTCCGCTCCGCCGTAGCGTTACGTATAGTGGACTATCGTTTTTGTTACGTGTTGTGTTGCAACTTCTGAGAGTATTTCTCCGTCGTTGTTTCGTACCTTGTGTTACTTTCTGTCCTTATTTCAGTGTTTTTTGTGTAGCGGTTTCGACCGCATATTTTGAAAATGTCGTCCCAGGTTATTCCTCGTCAGGCTACAGTTAGTTTTGCTTTTGACAAGTCAACCCGCCATGTGCAACCTAGTTCTCTTGAGATTCATGATTGGTTGGTAGATACCTTTGGTGTTCATTCGGATCAGGTGCACACTGCTTATTTTGATACCGAACTGTATGTTTTCTTTGTTAAGTTTATGGACCCACTTCAGGTTGATAAAATTCTTTCTAAATATGGTCATCAAGTTCTCTTTCGGCATCGGGATGATTCTGTAAGTACCGTGCTGCTTTCCAATGCTTCCATCACGTATACCAATGTTCGTGTTTACAACCTTCCACCGGAGGTGGATAATGTCTATCTTAAGGAGGGTCTACAGAAGTATGGTGATGTAAAGAGCATTCGCCTTGAACGCTGGTCAAGCCAACATCGCCTGCAATGTTACAGTGGTATTCGTTCAGTCGAAATGCACGTTAAGCAGAATATTCCATCTCACCTGCAGATCGGTGGATATCGTGTCCATGTAACATATAGTGGTCAGGTTGGCACCTGTTTTTTGTGCAATGAAAGTGGTCACGTGCGTACCGACTGTCCGCGGAGAGTTTTTGTTTTAAAAAATTCTCTCGAACAGCGTCGCAAGTTAACGGTCGCTGACCTCGTTGCAGGTGGTTCTGCTCTTGGTGTAGCACAGTCCAGTGGTAGTAGCGCCCCGCCACAGGTTTTGCGCACCCCTGATACAGAATTTCCTCCTTTGCGTGCTAAATCTGATGTTGTTCCGCCTGTCCCTCAGGTGGGTGTGCCACTTTTGAATAATAAGAGGCGTCGCCCACACGATGGAAATAGTACGGATGAGGATCTCCCTGAGATGCCCCAGTCCGAGCGACCGGCATCCTCCGAGTCACTGTGTACTGTAGCTGCTCCCTGCCCTCCTGAGGTAGCGGTTCCGGTGGCGGCTGCTGGCGCCCCTCCGGCCTCCGTCGGGTCGTCGGTCGGGCCTGTTGGCGCCGTCTTCCGAACCGACTTCGATGTCACAACAAGTGGAGCCGCGACAACTTCCTGCTTCGCTGCCCCATACCTCTGCCAGCGGAGCTGCTCCGCTTCCTTCCAACTCTGCGGCCTCGGACCTTCCTGCTCACGTTTCGCCTCCGTGCAGTCCATGTTTGCCGGAAGCTAGTGCAGGTGTTGACCATTCCGTTTTGTCGGATGTTTCCCCCGCGACCCCGGATCCCGCATGTGGACCGGCGCGGGTGGTGTCGGATACAGAACTTGACCCTCCTACGTCACCGGCGGCTGAAGTTTCCTTGCCCGTCAGCCGACGCAAGTTACGCGTTCAGCCGAACGTTAATGCTGTTCGTAAAAAACCGAAACGTAAGGGATCCGCGGAACGGGGTAGCAGTCCCCCTCCCTCGGATGCCTCCGTCACCCCTGCTATGGACTGTGACGCTGGTGCGTCGGTGTAGGTGATTTGTTTTCTCGCTTTTCTCTCTATGGTTCAAGCATACACCTTTCTTACCTTAAATGTTAACCGTATTGAGTCCGACGTTCGCATTGCCTCTTTGCGGCAGTTTATTTACGACGCCTGTGCGGACGTAGTGTTTTTGCAGGAAGTGTTGTTTTCTGATCTCTCTCTACCTGGATTTCAAACTGTTTTTAATGTCGCGCCGGAATATTCAACAGGAACTGCTCTTTTCTTTCGAGAGGGCATTCCTATTACTGACATTGAATTCCTTGACTCTGGCCGTGGGATTGGTTGTCGTCTTTTTGATCTCCGCCTCGTTGTTTTGTATGCCCCCTCTGGTTCGGGTCACACTGTGGCTCGATCGCGCTTTTATAAAGAAGAGCTTATTTATCTTTTGCGCCAGAGTCCTCGGAGTCTCCTGCTCGGAGGCGATTTTAATTGTGTTTTACGCCCTGCAGACCAGTCCCCCAATTTTAATTATTGCCGTGATTTACATGACTTAGTTCGTACGATGCATCTGCGTGATGTTTGGGAACACAAATATCCAACCCTGGTGAAATATACGTTTTTTACCGCGTCCTCATGCAGTAGACTCGACAGATTCTATTTATCTGATTTATTATGTGATAAAATTCTTTCTGTCGATGTTATTCCTACTAGTTTTTCTGACCATTGTGCTTTTACTGCAACTGTAAATCTTAGTCGCCAACCTGCAAAACTTTATCGTTCCCAGTGGATGTTAAATGTTTCCCACCTTGCCGACAGTGCTATGGATGATGTTATAAGTGGCGTGTGGGAGCGATGTCTTCGCTCTGTCCCGCGATACCCCTCCTTGCTGGTTTGGTGGACTGCGTTTGCCAAGCCCAAGATTCGTCAGACTTTGATTTTCTACTGTGCTGCTAGGACGCGTGATTTTAAGAACACGTATGAATATTACTACTCTGTCCTGCGTGAACTATATGACGCGGCGGGTACCTCTCCACTGCGGATCCATGATGTTCGTCGTATTAAAGCCAAGCTCTTGAGCCTTAAACGACGACAGATGGATGGTCTGCGAGTTAAGTCGAAACCTCACTCTCTTGTTGAAGGTGAACTGACATCCTTGTACCACCTGCTACGGCATCAGACTCGTCGTCGTCGCTCCTTCATCTCTTCTCTTACGGTGGATGATGGGCGACAGCTTAGTGCACAGGAGGAAATGGTTCGTGCTCTTCATCAGTATTACACTAGTCTCTATTCTGCCAATGATTCTGGTGAGTCTCTTTCGGATGATGTCTTTGGGGATCTAACTGCGACGATCGCGCCTGACGCGAACGGCGAATTTCTCCGGGAGTTCCAGGTAGATGATGTTTTCGATTTTATTGCTCGCTCTCCGTCCAGTAAATCGCCGGGTCCAGACGGCCTGCCTAAAGAATTTTATCTCCGTTTTTGGCCTCTTTTGGGTGGCATTTTTACGCAGATTTTAAATGAGATTGTCAGAGGGATGGATGTGCCTGCCGATTTTAAAGTAGGGAAAATTGTTTTAATTCCGAAGTCCTCTGGTCGTTTATCTGCTGCCAATCTTCGTCCGCTCACATTGCTGAATTTTGACTATAAGACAGCTGCTAGAGCGCTCAATAGCCGGTTGTCTTCTCTGCTTCGGGGTGTGATTGGTGCACATCAATGTTGTTTTCATGATAGATCTATTCTGACACCAGTAGCCGAATATCGGGATGTTGTCTCGGTTGCGGCGGTTACAAACGTACATTGTGCCTTTGCCTTCCTTGATTTTTATAAGGCTTTTGATCACGTCAGTCATGTGTTTTTAGATCGTGTTTTAGGTACAATAGGTTTTAACGCTTCATCACGTGGTGTTCTTGGCAATTTGTACAGGGGAATAACAGCTCGGGTGTCAGTCAATGGGCAGCTGACGCCGCCCATTGCTATCCGCCGCGGAGTGCCTCAGGGTAGTCCGCTCTCTATGTCTTTATTCGTTTTGTCCCTGGAACCGCTGCTTCGGACTATTGCTCTCAAGCTTCAGGGTATGTCCCTCTCTGGTGGGAAGCTCTCGGTTAAGGCATATGCGGATGATGTCGTTGTTCTCCTCCGTCAACGAGATGATATCCCGTTGTTGAAAGGGGCAGTTGATGCATACTGTCGTGTCTCTGGAGCGCGTCTCAATCAGGGTAAATGTAAGTTCCTTGATATTCGAGGATTTCGCGATGCTGACGTCCCTTGGGCCACTTTTGTCGATCGCCATACGTCCTTGGGGATTATCATTGATCGGTGTCCTCTAAAAATGGCGGCTCTCAATTGGAAATCTGTCACCGAGAAGATACAGGGGGCTCTGATGGTCCATGAGCAGCGCTCTGCTACCATTTTGCAAAAAGTCCGAATTTTAGACACCTACGTCCTATGTAAAGCTTATTATGTTGCTCAGCTGTTCCCACTTCCCATGATGGTGGCGAAAAGGTTGCGCCAATTGTCTAGCAGGTTTATATGGAAGGGCCATCTATTCAAGTTACGTTACGAGGTAATGACGAAACCGCGTCTCTCCGGAGGCTTGGGCCTCTCTGACATTACTCGCAAGGCGTCTGCTTTGTACGTCCGCCGAACGACTCTAATTGTTACGCAAGAAGTGACTTCAATTACATCCAGGCTTTTTACTGTTGTGCGTCCGGCGAGCCTTGCTCCACCTGTCGATGTCGGACGCCTAAATTTTAAGTTGAAACACATTCGGGAATTTTACATTGCGGTGAGTTACCTCGGTGACGTCTTCTTGCGGCGACCGGTGCCAACGACCAAGAGCTTGATTGCCCGCTGGGAGGGGCTGGCCAGTCCCAATCCAATAGAACTGGCGTCTCCATCCGTGTCCTGGAGGAACGTCTGGAAGAACGTTAGTCTGCCGATCCACTCTATGGCCGTGGCGTCCACGTGGTATAGGGTAATAAATAATTTGGTTCCCACCAATGTACGACTGCACCGTATTGGTCTTTCTGACACGGACACCTGTACTCGGTGTGGTCTCCTGGATACCCTTGAACATCGATTCACCTGCTGTGGGCACCTTGCTAATTGGCGTTGGCTCAGGAAACAACTTGCTTTTGTCACTAGGTCTGCTGAAGCCGCTTATACTATTGACATCATCGTCCGGCCCGATTCTTCCTTTTTTCCGCGGACGAAGCTCCATACCGTCATGTGGTTGATTGGCCATTTCGTACATTTTGTCAACAGTTGTCATGAAGAGGATGGACACCTAGCGTTTCGGCAGTACATGCTTACTGCTTACTGGCAGCGCTTGCGATTGCCAGGCCTCCGAGATGATTTTGCCAATATGCTTAGCCTGACATTTGAAAGAGAGGGTGTTGGCTAAGGTCACCTGTGTGAGCCATTTTCTTTTATACTGTTTCTGAATTTGCCGCCTTTATATATGTTTCTTCTCTACACCAGGACTGAAGTTTTCGTGTTTTAATCTTTATATCCCGGGTTTCGGCAGGTATTCATTTTGATGCGACGCCAATGGAATTACTCTGCATTTGTGAAAAAAAAAAAAAAAAAAAAAAAAAAAAAAAAAAAGTGGTTAAAAAAAAAAAAAGTGGCTAGGATACCTGGCTTTCACCCAGGAGGCCCGGGTTCGATTCCCGGTACCGGAACGGAAGTTTTTGCGCACACAGCGCTCCATGTTTTGGCCTTCGAACTGTAGTTTGTCGCCCATTTTCTAAAAAAAAAAAAAAAAAAAAAGTTGGTTAGAGCGTCGTGCTAATAACGCGAAGGTCGTGGGTTCGATCACCCCACGGGCCACTACTCTTTTACTACTACGAAAAGGCAGCGCCGATTTCAGCTGGCGAGTGTGATGACCAAAAGATCATCACCCTGCGTGGAAGTTGACAGAGGATCCGAACCCGACTCGTCGGGAAGCGCTACAGCATTCACTCGGCAATGGCCATAATATCTTGAATACACTGGTTCTCAACCGATAAAGAGAAAATGAAAGAAAATGTCCGATTGCCGATGCGTAACAACTTTGGCCCCTGTCAGTACTTGGGCGGGTGAGCGCATGGGAACACAGGGCACTATTTGCACTTTTACTTCCTATTTTTGTTTCTCCTTTGTTTTCGGAGCTACAGCCCGATTCGGTCAGGGAGACGCCACCGTGAAATGAAGGGGGCGTGCTGTGTGTCCATCGCCTCGCCTCTCCTTACCTCTCTCAGTCGTTTCTCGTGCTTGTCGTTTTGATAAAGGCCGACTTGAGAGCGTCAGCTCTCGCGTCAGCTGAGCAAACAAGTCGAGACACGAGACAAGTCGAGACACACTAAGGGCTGGTATGCAGCGAGTAAGAGGGCGAAAAAACAATAATTTAAGAGCGCGTGGCAAAAGTACTCATACGCGAAATTAAAAGCCTGCTGCGGTGGCCGGGAATCGAACCCGGATCAACTGCTTGGAAGGCAACTATGCTGACCATTACACCACCACCGCACAAGCGAGCGCCGCGCGTCCGCGCTGTGTCGGCTTCCCGCCAGTCGGCAGCGGCCGAAGGTGATAGTACCTGGCAGGCGCATTTCGAGGCAGGCTAGGGGAGCACATCCAGACGCATTCGGACAGCGTATCCGCGCACATTTCGCATCCTTTGGCAAGAGTTGGGCGCCGGCGACGCAAGAGTACGCAGAGGCCCGCGTTCTGGCGGCATTTTTAAGCAGTGCAGTGCAGGATTCAGCGTCTGCAGCATCTTTCCCACAGAATGCTACGGCGCTTGACGGCAGTCCCACTTTCCCTTGAGACGTCTGCTCGGAAAGCAGCGTCAAGTTACCGCTGGCCGCAGCATCGGTGGTTCAGTGGTAGAATGCTCGCCTGCCACGCGGGCGGCCCGGGTTCGATTCCCGGCCGATGCATCATTTTGCTTTTCCCGCGATGATGCTGCCGCGTGGCTTGAGCGCTTGAGATGCACGATCCACAAGAATGTGTAGCTGGATTTCCCTTGAGAAGGACCGAGAACGCAGCACTCGCGGGTCCCCACTAGGACGCTCGCATCATGTTCTACAGACTAGCGTCGGCCTGGCCTCACAAGTTGCTGGGTCCGGGTGCCTCCGAGGCTCTGAACTTTAACGACAAGGAGTGCTGCCTATCGTTGCAACAGCTGCAGCAGCACCGCAATCAACTGGGCCGGCAGTGCACGTGTAGCAACAGAACACGTTATCCAGGAAGTACAGTGTCTCTACGTCTAATATTGGGTACGGTATTTACCCAGTTTCCAGGACAAGCGGTGCACCCGTGCCTCGGTAGCGCAGTAGGCAGCGCGTAAGTCTCATAATCTTAAGGTCGTGAGTTCGATCCTCACCCGGGGGTAGTTCCGCTTTAGACGCCGTGCAGTGTGGACGTGCCTAGTCTTCCGCTCCGCCGTAGCGTTACGTATAGTGGACTATCGTTGTTTACGTGTTGTGTTGCAACTTCTGTGAGTGTTTCTCCGTCGTTGTTTCGTACCTTGTGTTACTTTCTGTCCTTATTTCAGTGTGTTGTGTGTAGCGGTTTCGACCGCCTATTTTGAAAATGTCGTCCCAGGTTATTCCTCGTCAGGCTACAGTTAGTTTTACTTTCGACAAGTCAACCCGCAATGTGCAACCTAGTTCCCTTGAGATTCATGATTGGTTGGTAGATACCTTTGGTGTTCATTCGGATCAGGTGCACACTGCTTATTTTGATACCGAACTGTATGTTTTCTTTGTTAAGTTCATGGACCCACTTCAGGTTGATAAAATTCTTTCTAAATATGGTCATCAAGTTCTCTTTCGGCATCGGGATGATTCTGTAAGTACCGTTCTGCTTTCCAATGCTTCCATCACGTATACCAATGTTCGTGTTTACAACCTTCCACCGGAGGTGGATAATGTCTATCTTAAGGAGGGTCTACAAAAGTATGGTGATGTAAAGAGCATTCGCCTTGAACGCTGGTCAAGCCAACATCGCCTGCAATGTTACAGTGGTATTCGTTCAGTCGAAATGCACATTAAGCAGAATATTCCATCTCACCTGCAGATCGGTGGATATCGTGTCCTTGTAACATATAGTGGTCAGGTTGGCACCTGTTTTTTGTGCAATGAAAGTGGTCACGTGCGTACTGACTGTCCGCGGAGGGTTTTTGTTTTAAAAAATTCTCTCGAACAGCGTCGCAAGTTAACGGTCGCTGACCTCGTTGCAGGTGGTTCTGCTCTTGGTGTAGCACAGTCCAGTGGTAGTAGCGCCCCGCCACAGGTTTTGCGCACCCCTGACACAGAATTTCCTCCTTTGCGTGCTAAATCAGATGTTGTTCCGTCTGTCCCTCAGGTGGGTGTGCCACTTTTGAATAATAAGAGGCGTCGCCCACACGATGGAAATAGTACGGATGAGGATCTCCCTGAGATGCCCCAGTCCGAGCGACCGGCATCCTCCGAGCCACTGTGTACTGTAGCTGCTCCCTGCCCTCCTGAGGTAGCGGTTCCGGTGGCGGCTGCTGGCCCCCCTCCGGCCTCCGACGCAGCTTCTCTCGAGTCGGGTCGTCGGTCGGGCCTGTTGGCGCCGTCTTCCAAACCGACTTCGATGTCACAACAAGTGGAGCCGCGACAACTTCCTGCTTCGCTGCCCCATACCTCTGCCAGCGGAGCTGCTCCGCTTCCTTCCAACTCTGCGGCCTCGGACCTTCCTGCTCACGTTTCGCCTCCGTGCAGTCCATGTTTGCCGGAAGCTAGTGCAGGTGTTGACCATTCCGTTTCGTCGGATGTTTCCGCCGCGACCCCGGATCCCGCATGTGGACCGGCGCGGGTGGTGTCGGATACAGAACTTGACCCTCCTACGTCACCGGCGGCTGAAGCTTCCTTGCCCGTCAGCCGACGCAAGTTACGCGTTCAGCCGAACGTTAATGCTGTTCGTAAAAAACCGAAACGTAAGGGATCCGCGGAACGGGGTAGCAGTCCCCCTCCCTCGGATGCCTCCGTCACCCCTGGTATGGACTGTGACGCTGGTGCGTCGGTGTAGGTGATTTGTTTTCTCGCTTTTCTGTCTATGGTTCAAGCATACACCTTTCTTACCTTAAATGTTAACCGTATTGAGTCCGACGTTCGCATTGCCTCTTTGCGGCAGTTTATTTACGACGCCTGTGCGGACGTAGTGTTTTTGCAGGAAGTGTTGTTTTCTGATCTCTCTCTACCTGGATTTCAAACTGCTTTTAATGTCGCGCCGGAATATTCAACAGGAACTGCTCTTTTCTTTCGAGAGGGCATTCCTATTACTGACATTGAATTCCTTGACTCTGGCCGTGGGATTGGTTGTCGTCTTTTTGATCTCCGCCTCGTTGTTTTGTATGCCCCCTCTGGTTCGGGCCACACTGTGGCTCGATCGCGCTTTTATAAAGAAGAGCTTATTTATCTTTTGCGCCAGAGTCCTCGGAGTCTCCTGCTCGGAGGCGATTTTAATTGTGTTTTACGCCCTGCAGACCAGTCCCCCAATTTTAATTATTGCCGTGATTTACATGACTTAGTTCGTACGATGCATCTGCGTGATGTTTGGGAACACAAATATCCAACCCTGGTGAAATATACGTTTTTTACCGGGTCCTCATGCAGTAGACTCGACAGATTCTATTTATCTGATTTTTTATGTGATAAAATTCTTTCTGTCGATGTTATTCCTACTAGTTTTTCTGACCATTGTGCTTTTACTGCAACTGTAAATCTTAGTCACCAACCTGCAAAACTTTATCGTTCCCAGTGGATGTTAAATGTTTCCCACCTTGCCGACAGTGCTATGGATGATGTTATAAGTGGCGTGTGGGAGCGATGTCTTCGCTCTGTCCCGCGATACCCCTCCTTGCTGGTTTGGTGGACTACGTTTGCCAAGCCCAAGATTCGTCAGACTTTGATTTTTTACTGTGCTGCAAGGGCGCGTGATTTTAAGAACACGTATGAATATTACTACTCTGTCCTGCGTGAACTATATGACGCGGCGGGTACCTCTCCTCTGCGGATCCATGATGTTCGTCGTATTAAAGCCAAGCTCTTGAGCCTTAAACGACGACAGATGGATGGTCTGCGAGTTAAGTCGAAACCTCACTCTCTTGTTGAAGGTGAACTGACATCCTTGTACCACCTGCTACGGCATCAGACTCGTCGTCGTCGCTCCTTCATCTCTTCTCTTACGGTGGATGATGGGCGACAGCTTAGTGCACAGGAGGAAATGGTTCGTGCTCTTCATCAGTATTATACTAGTCTATATTCTGCCGATGATTCTGGTGAGTCTCTTTCGGATGATGTCCTTGGGGATCTAACTGCGACGATCGCGCCTGACGCGAACGGCGAATTTCTCCGGGAGTTCCAGGTAGATGATGTTTTCGATTTTATTGCTCGCTCTCCGTCCAGTAAATCGCCGGGTCCAGACGGCCTGCCTAAAGAATTTTATCTCCGTTTTTGGCCTCTTTTGGGTGGCATTTTTACGCAGATTTTAAATGAGATTGTCAGGGGGGTGGATGTGCCTGCCGATTTTAAAGTAGGGAAAATTGTTTTAATTCCGAAGTCCTCTGGTCGTTTATCTGCTGCCAATCTTCGTCCGCTCACATTGCTGAACTTTGACTACAAGACAGCTGCTAGAGCGCTCAATAGCCGGTTGTCTTCTCTGCTTCGGGGTGTGATTGGTGCACATCAATGTTGTTTTCATGATAGATCTATTCTGACACCAGTAGCCGAATATCGGGATGTTGTCTCGGTTGCGGCGGTTACAAACGTACATTGTGCCTTTGCCTTCCTTGATTTTTACAAGGCTTTTGATCACGTCAGTCATGTGTTTTTAGATCATGTTTTAGGTACAATAGGTTTTAACGCTTCATCACGTGGTGTTCTTGGCAATTTGTATAGGGGAATAACAGCTCGGGTGTCAGTCAATGGGCAGCTGACGCCGCCCATTGCTATCCGCCGCGGAGTGCCTCAGGGTAGTCCGCTCTCTATGTCTTTATTCGTATTGTCCCTGGAACCGCTGCTTCGGACTATTGCTCTCAAGCTTCAGGGTATGTCCCTCTCTGGTGGGAAGCTCTCTGTTAAGGCATATGCGGATGATGTCGTTGTTCTCCTCCGTCAACGTGATGATATCCGGTTGTTGAAAGGGGCAGTTGATGCATACTGTCGTGTCTCTGGAGCGCGTCTCAATCAGGGTAAATGTAAGTTCCTTGATATTCGAGGATTTCGCGATGCTGATGTCCCTTGGGCCACTTTTGTCGATCGCCATACGTCCTTGGGGATTATCATTGATCGGTGTCCTCTAAAAATGGCGGCTCTCAATTGGAAATCTGCCACCGAGAAGATACAGGGGGCTCTGATGGTCCATGAGCAGCGCTCTGCTACCATTTTGCAAAAAGTCAGAATTTTAGACACCTACGTTCTATGTAAAGCTTATTATGTTGCTCAGCTGTTCCCACTTCCCCTGATGGTGGCGAAAAGGTTGCGCCAATTGTCTAGCAGGTTTATATGGAAGGGCCATCTATTCAAGTTACGTTACGAGGTTATGACGAAACCGCGTATCTCCGGAGGCTTGGGCCTCTCTGACATTACTCGCAAGGCGTCTGCTTTGTACGTCCGCCGAACGACTCTAATTGTTACGCAAGAAGAGACTTCAATTACATCCAGGCTTTTTACTGTTGTGCGTCCGGCGAGCCTTGCTCCACCTGTCGATGTCGGACGCCTAAATATTAAGCTGAAACACATTCGGGAGTTTTACATTGCGGTGAGTTACCTCGGTGACGTCTTCTTGCGGCGACCGGTGCCAACGACCAAGGGCTTGATTGCCCGCTGGGAGGGGCTGGCCGGTCCCAATCCAATAGAACTGGCGTCTCCATCTGTGTCCTGGAGGAACGTCTGGAAGAATGTTAGTCTGCCGATACACTCTATGGCCGTGGCGTCCACGTGGTATAGGGTAATAAATAATTTGGTTCCCACCAATGTACGACTGCACCGTATTGGTCTTTCTGACACGGACACCTGTACTCGGTGTGGTCTCCTGGATACCCTTGAACATCGATTCACCTGCTGTGGGCACCTTGCCAATTGGCGTTGGCTCAGGAAACAACTTGCTTTTGTCACTAGGTCTGCTGAAGCCGCTTATACTGTTGACATCATCGTCCGGCCCGATTCCTCCTTTTTTCCGCGAACGAAGCTCCATACAGTCATGTGGTTGATTGGACATTTCGTACATTTTGTCATCAGTTGTCATGAAGACGATGGACACCTAGCGTTTCGGCAGTACATGCTTACTGCTTACTGGCAGCGCTTGCGATTGCCAGGCCTCCGTGATGTTTTTTGCAAATATGCTTAGCCTGACATTTGAAAGAGAGGGTGTTGGCTAAGGACACCTGTGTGAGCCATTTTCTTTTATACTGTTTCGGGATTTACCGCCTTGGTGTATGTTTCTTCTCTACATCCAGGACTGAAGTTTTCGTGGACCTTTAGGGCGCTCAAGAAAAACAAACGAGCGACCACGAACCGAGACAGTAGGGGATAATACTACGCCCTTGTACAGGTGCCTTTCGGAAACAGGACGGTGGAGTCATCGTGGCCAGGCCTCGGGCTTCGACCCCTGCCCACTTTGCTTCCGCAGGCCTGAATCTCACTGTCACCTCTAACTTTACACAATGAAAAAAAAATATGAATTTATTATGCACTCCCAGTATATCAAAATTGAGGTACAAATCCACCCTTTGCTGTTTGCATTAGAAACCAATTATATCATCTTTTTATTTAAGTGTGTGTGTGTGTGTGTGTGTCTGTGTGTGTGTGTGTGTGTGTGTGTGTGTGTGTGTGTGTGTGTGTGTGTGTCTGTGTGTGTTCCCTTTGGACTTAAAAGAATGCTGTTAAAAAAAAAAAAAAAAAAAAAAAAAAAGTGGTAGAATGCTCGCCTGCCACGCGGGCGGCCCGGGTTCGATTCCCGGCCGATGCATCATTTTGCTTTTCCCGCGATGATGCTGCCGCGTGGCTTGAGCGCTTGAGATGCACGATCCACAAGAATGTGTAGCTGGATTTCCCTTGAGAAGGACCGAGAACGCAGCACTCGCGGGTCCCCACTAGGACGCTCGCATCATGTTCTACAGACTAGCGTCGGCCTGGCCTCACAAGTTGCTGGGTCCGGGTGCCTCCGAGGCTCTGAACTTTAACGACAAGGAGTGCTGCCTATCGTTACAACAGCTGCAGCAGCACCGCAATCAACTGGGCCGGCAGTGCACGTGTAGCAACAGAACACGTTATCCAGGAAGTACAGTGTCTCTACGTCTAATATTGGGTACGGTATTTACCCAGTTTCCAGGACAAGCGGTGCACCCGTGCCTCGGTAGCGCAGTAGGCAGCGCGTAAGTCTCATAATCTTAAGGTCGTGAGTTCGATCCTCACCCGGGGCATTTAATTTTCTGTGACTGATGGTGGTGCTGTTGCTAGGGCGCCAACGTATTTCTTGTTTGTTATCCACAACGTTTCAACGCTTCAGCGGGAAAATGTTTACTTCCCAGTTCCGCTTTAGACGCCGTGCAGTGTGGACGTGCCTAGTCTTCCGCTCCGCCGTAGCGTTACGTATAGTGGACTATCGTTTTTGTTACGTGTTGTGTTGCAACTTCTGAGAGTATTTCTCCGTCGTTGTTTCGTACCTTGTGTTACTTTCTGTCCTTATTTCAGTGTTTTTTGTGTAGCGGTTTCGACCGCATATTTTGAAAATGTCGTCCCAGGTTATTCCTCGTCAGGCTACAGTTAGTTTTGCTTTTGACAAGTCAACCCGCCATGTGCAACCTAGTTCTCTTGAGATTCATGATTGGTTGGTAGATACCTTTGGTGTTCATTCGGATCAGGTGCACACTGCTTATTTTGATACCGAACTGTATGTTTTCTTTGTTAAGTTTATGGACCCACTTCAGGTTGATAAAATTCTTTCTAAATATGGTCATCAAGTTCTCTTTCGGCATCGGGATGATTCTGTAAGTACCGTGCTGCTTTCCAATGCTTCCATCACGTATACCAATGTTCGTGTTTACAACCTTCCACCGGAGGTGGATAATGTCTATCTTAAGGAGGGTCTACAGAAGTATGGTGATGTAAAGAGCATTCGCCTTGAACGCTGGTCAAGCCAACATCGCCTGCAATGTTACAGTGGTATTCGTTCAGTCGAAATGCACGTTAAGCAGAATATTCCATCTCACCTGCAGATCGGTGGATATCGTGTCCATGTAACATATAGTGGTCAGGTTGGCACCTGTTTTTTGTGCAATGAAAGTGGTCACGTGCGTACCGACTGTCCGCGGAGAGTTTTTGTTTTAAAAAATTCTCTCGAACAGCGTCGCAAGTTAACGGTCGCTGACCTCGTTGCTGGTGGTTCTGCTCTTGGTGTAGCACAGTCCAGTGGTAGTAGCGCCCCGCCACAGGTTTTGCGCACCCCTGATACAGAATTTCCTCCTTTGCGTGCTAAATCTGATGTTGTTCCGTCTGTCCCTCAGGTGGGTGTGCCACTTTTGAATAATAAGAGGCGTCGCCCACACGATGGAAATAGTACGGATGAGGACCTCCCTGAGATGCCCCAGTCCGAGCGACCGGCATTCTCCGAGCCACTGTGTACTGTAGCTGCTCCCTGCCCTCCTGAGGTAGCGGTTCCGGTGGCGGCTGCTGGCGCCCCTCCGGCCTCCGACGCAGCTTCTCTCGAGTCGGGTCGTCGGTCGGGCCTGTTGGCGCCGTCTTCCGAACCGACTTCGATGTCACAACAAGTGGAGCCGCGACAACTTCCTGCTTCGCTGCCCCATCCCTCTGCCAGCGGAGCTGCTCCGCTTCTTTCCAACTCTGTGGCCTCGGACCTTCCTGCTCACGTTTCGCCTCCGTGCAGTCCATGTTTGCCGGAAGCTGGTGCAGGTGTTGACCATTCCGTTTTGTCAGATGTTTCCCCCGCGACCCCGGATCCCGCATGTGGACCGGCGCGGGTGGTGTCGGATACAGAACTTGACCCTCCTACGTCACCGGCGGCTGAAGTTTCCTTGCCCGTCAGCCGACGCAAGTTACGCGTTCAGCCGAACGTTAATGCTGTTCGTAAAAAACCGAAACGTAAGGGATCCGCGGAACGGGGTAGCAGTCCCCCTCCCTCGGATGCCTCTGTCACCCCTGCTATGGACTGTGACGCTGGTGCGTCGGTGTAGGTGATTTGTTTTCTCGCTTTTCTCTCTATGGTTCAAGCATACACCTTTCTTACCTTAAATGTTAACCGTATTGAGTTCGACGTTCGCATTGCCTCTTTGCGGCAGTTTATTTACGACGCCTGTGCGGACGTAGTGTTTTTGCAGGAAGTGTTGTTTTCTGATCTCTCTCTACCTGGATTTCAAACTGTTTTTAATGTCGCGCCGGAATATTCAACAGGAACTGCTCTTTTCTTTCGAGAGGGCATTCCTATTACTGACATTGAATTCCTTGACTCTGGCCGTGGGATTGGTTGTCGTCTTTTTGATCTCCGCCTCGTTGTTTTGTATGCCCCCTCTGGTTCGGGTCACACTGTGGCTCGATCGCGCTTTTATAAAGAAGAGCTTATTTATCTTTTGCGCCAGAGTCCTCGGAGTCTCCTGCTCGGAGGCGATTTTAATTGTGTTTTACGCCCTGCAGACCAGTCCCCCAATTTTAATTATTGCCGTGATTTACATGACTTAGTTCGTACGATGCATCTGCGTGATGTTTGGGAACACAAATATCCAACCCTGGTGAAATATACGTTTTTTACCGCGTCCTCATGCAGTAGACTCGACAGATTCTATTTATCTGATTTTTTATGTGATAAAATTCTTTCTGTCGATGTTATTCCTACTAGTTTTTCTGACCATTGTGCTTTTACTGCAACTGTAAATCTTAGTCGCCAACCTGCAAAACTTTATCGTTCCCAGTGGATGTTAAATGTTTCCCACCTTGCCGACAGTGCTATGGATGATGTTATAAGTGGCGTGTGGGAGCGATGTCTTCGCTCTGTCCCGCGATACCCCTCCTTGCTGGTTTGGTGGACTGCGTTTGCCAAGCCCAAGATTCGTCAGACTTTGATTTTCTACTGTGCTGCTAGGACGCGTGATTTTAAGAACACGTATGAATATTACTACTCTGTCCTGCGTGAACTATATGACGCGGCGGGTACCTCTCCACTGCGGATCCATGATGTTCGTCGTATTAAAGCCAAGCTCTTGAGCCTTAAACGACGACAGATGGATGGTCTGCGAGTTAAGTCGAAACCTCACTCTCTTGTTGAAGGTGAACTGACATCCTTGTACCACCTGCTACGGCATCAGACTCGTCGTCGTCGCTCCTTCATCTCTTCTCTTACGGTGGATGATGGGCGACAGCTTAGTGCACAGGAGGAAATGGTTCGTGCTCTTCATCAGTATTACACTAGTCTCTATTCTGCCGATGATTCTGGTGAGTCTCTTTCGGATGATGTCTTTGGGGATCTAACTGCGACGATCGCGCCTGACGCGAACGGCGAATTTCTCCGGGAGTTCCAGGTAGATGATGTTTTCGATTTTATTGCTCGCTCTCCGTCCAGTAAATCGCCGGGTCCAGACGGCCTGCCTAAAGAATTTTATCTCCGTTTTTGGCCTCTTTTGGGTGGCATTTTTACGCAGATTTTAAATGAGATTGTCAGAGGGATGGATGTGCCTGCCGATTTTAAAGTAGGGAAAATTGTTTTAATTCCGAAGTCCTCTGGTCGTTTATCTGCTGCCAATCTTCGTCCGCTCACATTGCTGAATTTTGACTATAAGACAGCTGCTAGAGCGCTCAATAGCCGGCTGTCTTCTCTGCTTCGGGGTGTGATTGGTGCACATCAATGTTGTTTTCATGATAGATCTATTCTGACACCAGTAGCCGAATATCGGGATGTTGTCTCGGTTGCGGCGGTTACAAACGTACATTGTGCCTTTGCCTTCCTTGATTTTTATAAGGCTTTTGATCACGTCAGTCATGTGTTTTTAGATCGTGTTTTAGGTACAATAGGTTTTAACGCTTCATCACGTGGTGTTCTTGGCAATTTGTACAGGGGAATAACAGCTCGGGTGTCAGTCAATGGGCAGCTGACGCCGCCCATTGCTATCCGCCGCGGAGTGCCTCAGGGTAGTCCGCTCTCTATGTCTTTATTCGTTTTGTCCCTGGAACCGCTGCTTCGGACTATTGCTCTCAAGCTTCAGGGTATGTCCCTCTCTGGTGGGAAGCTCTCGGTTAAGGCATATGCGGATGATGTCGTTGTTCTCCTCCGTCAACGAGATGATATCCCGTTGTTGAAAGGGGCAGTTGATGCATACTGTCGTGTCTCTGGAGCGCGTCTCAATCAGGGTAAATGTAAGTTCCTTGATATTCGAGGATTTCGCGATGCTGACGTCCCTTGGGCCACTTTTGTCGATCGCCATACGTCCTTGGGGATTATCATTGATCGGTGTCCTCTAAAAATGGCGGCTCTCAATTGGAAATCTGTCACCGAGAAGATACAGGGGGCTCTGATGGTCCATGAGCAGCGCTCTGCTACCATTTTGCAAAAAGTCAGAATTTTAGACACCTACGTCCTATGTAAAGCTTATTATGTTGCTCAGCTGTTCCCACTTCCCATGATGGTGGCGAAACGGTTGCGCCAATTGTCTAGCAGGTTTATATGGAAGGGCCATCTATTCAAGTTACGTTACGAGGTAATGACGAAACCGCGTCTCTCCGGAGGCTTGGGCCTCTCTGACATTACTCGCAAGGCGTCTGCTTTGTACGTCCGCCGAACGACTCTAATTGTTACGCAAGAAGTGACTTCAATTACATCCAGGCTTTTTACTGTTGTGCGTCCGGCGAGCCTTGCTCCACCTGTCGATGTCGGACGCCTAAATTTTAAGTTGAAACACATTCGGGAATTTTACATTGCGGTGAGTTACCTCGGTGACGTCTTCTTGCGCCGACCGGTGCCAACGACCAAGAGCTTGATTGCCCGCTGGGAGGGGCTGGCCAGTCCCAATCCAATAGAACTGGCGTCTCCATCCGTGTCCTGGAGGAACGTCTGGAAGAACGTTAGTCTGCCGATCCACTCTATGGCCGTGGCGTCCACGTGGTATAGGGTAATAAATAATTTGGTTCCCACCAATGTACGACTGCACCGTATTGGTCTTTCTGACACGGACACCTGTACTCGGTGTGGTCTCCTGGATACCCTTGAACATCGATTCACCTGCTGTGGGCACCTTGCTAATTGGCGTTGGCTCAGGAAACAACTTGCTTTTGTCACTAGGTCTGCTGAAGCCGCTTATACTATTGACATCATCGTCCGGCCCGATTCTTCCTTTTTTCCGCGGACGAAGCTCCATACCGTCATGTGGTTGATTGGCCATTTCGTACATTTTGTCAACAGTTGTCATGAAGAGGATGGACACCTAGCGTTTCGGCAGTACATGCTTACTGCTTACTGGCAGCGCTTGCGATTGCCAGGCCTCCGAGATGATTTTGCCAATATGCTTAGCCTGACATTTGAAAGAGAGGGTGTTGGCTAAGGTCACCTGTGTGAGCCATTTTCTTTTATACTGTTTCTGAATTTGCCGCCTTTATGTATGTTTCTTCTCTACACCAGGACTGAAGTTTTCGTTTTTTAACCTTTATTTCAGTAAGCAGTCTACATTATATAGTCATGTTTTAGGAATTTAATTTCAGTACTACACTTCTTTTGAAGTGGCTGTGTGGTGGATATTCTTTAATATTTTTTTCAATAGATATAAAAAAAAAAGTGGCTAGGATACCTAAAAAAAAAAAAAAAAAAAAAAGTGGCTAGGATACCTGGCTTTCACCCAGGAGGCCCGGGTTCGATTCCCGGTACCGGAACGGAATTTTTTCCACACGAATCGTGGCAAGTTTGAGCTGTCCGAGCAGCCGTTTGCCGTCCTGCTCGCAATATAGCTACTGTTTCGTGACCGTCAGCAGAATATAGACTAGGGAAGCAGACACACGACGACCATAGAAATGGTGTGTGGCTTCATGCCACCTGTTTCCAGCGTAGGGCTGAGCAACTGCATCTGCCGAGGCCCGTTAGCTAAGTTGGTTAGAGCGTCGTGCTAATAACGCGAAGGTCGTGGGTTCGATCCCCCCACGGGCCACTACTCTTTTACTACTACGAAAAGGCAGCGCCGATTTCAGCTGGCGAGTGTGATGACCAAAAGATCATCACCCTGCGTGGAAGTTGACAGAGGATCCGAACCCGACTCGTCGGGAAGCGCTACAGCATTCACTCGGCAATGGCCATAATATCTTGAATACACTGGTTCTCAACCGATAAAGAGAAAATGAAAGAAAATGTCCGATTGCCGATGCGTAACAACTTTGGCCCCTGTCAGTACTTGGGCGGGTGAGCGCATGGGAACACAGGGCACTATTTGCACTTTTACTTCCTATTTTTGTTTCTCCTTTGTTTTCGGAGCTACAGCCCGATTCGGTCAGGGAGACGCCACCGTGAAATGAAGGGGGCGTGCTGTGTGTCCATCGCCTCGCCTCTCCTTACCTCTCTCAGTCGTTTCTCGTGCTTGTCGTTTTGATAAAGGCCGACTTGAGAGCGTCAGCTCTCGCGTCAGCTGAGCAAAGTCGAGACAAGTCGAGACACGAGACAAGTCGAGACACACTAAGGGCTGGTATGCAGCGAGTAAGAGGGCGAAAAAACAATAATTTAAGAGCGCGTGGCAAAAGTACTCATACGCGAAATTAAAAGCCTGCTGCGGTGGCCGGGAATCGAACCCGGATCAACTGCTTGGAAGGCAACTATGCTGACCATTACACCACCACCGCACAAGCGAGCGCCGCGCGTCCGCGCTGTGTCGGCTTCCCGCCAGTCGGCAGCGGCCGAAGGTGATAGTACCTGGCAGGCGCATTTCGAGGCAGGCTAGGGGAGCACATCCAGACGCATTCGGACAGCGTATCCGCGCACATTTCGCATCCTTTGGCAAGAGTTGGGCGCCGGCGACGCAAGAGTACGCAGAGGCCCGCGTTCTGGCGGCATTTTTAAGCAGTGCAGTGCAGGATTCAGCGTCTGCAGCATCTTTCCCACAGAATGCTACGGCGCTTGACGGCAGTCCCACTTTCCCTTGAGACGTCTGCTCGGAAAGCAGCGTCAAGTTACCGCTGGCCGCAGCATCGGTGGTTCAGTGGTAGAATGCTCGCCTGCCACGCGGGCGGCCCGGGTTCGATTCCCGGCCGATGCATCATTTTGCTTTTCCCGCGATGATGCTGCCGCGTGGCTTGAGCGCTTGAGATGCACGATCCACAAGAATGTGTAGCTGGATTTCCCTTGAGAAGGACCGAGAACGCAGCACTCGCGGGTCCCCACTAGGACGCTCGCATCATGTTCTACAGACTAGCGTCGGCCTGGCCTCACAAGTTGCTGGGTCCGGGTGCCTCCGAGGCTCTGAACTTTAACGACAAGGAGTGCTGCCTATCGTTGCAACAGCTGCAGCAGCACCGCAATCAACTGGGCCGGCAGTGCACGTGTAGCAACAGAACACGTTATCCAGGAAGTACAGTGTCTCTACGTCTAATATTGGGTACGGTATTTACCCAGTTTCCAGGACAAGCGGTGCACCCGTGCCTCGGTAGCGCAGTAGGCAGCGCGTAAGTCTCATAATCTTAAGGTCGTGAGTTCGATCCTCACCCGGGGCATTTAATTTTCTGTGACTGATGGTGGTGCTGTTGCTAGGGCGCCAACGTATTTCTTGTTTGTTATCCACAACGTTTCAACGCTTCAGCGGGAAAATGTTTACTTCCTGTTATTGCTACTTACAGCTTCCCTTTTCCTCTTCTCCCAGCAGAGCATGAAGCCAAAAGCATTGCTCTGCGACGTTTGAGGTGCGCGCCTTGCCAGTCAGTATGTGCAAAGATGCTCGCAAAGAGAGAGGGGCGCCGACGCGGCACTCGACACGAAATGCGACAAGCGACCGTACGAACGGTCGAACGAAACGGCGACATCCGGTGTGGTCTAGTGGCTAGGATACCTGGCTTTCACCCAGGAGGCCCGGGTTCGATTCCCGGTACCGGAACGGAATTTTTTCCACACGAATCGTGGCAAGTTTGAGCTGTCCGAGCAGCCGTTTGCCGTCCTGCTCGCAATATAGCTACTGTTTCGTGACCGTCAGCAGAATATAGACTAGGGAAGCAGACACACGACGACCATAGAAATGGTGTGTGGCTTCATGCCACCTGTTTCCAGCGTAGGGCTGAGCAACTGCATCTGCCGAGGCCCGTTAGCTAAGTTGGTTAGAGCGTCGTGCTAATAACGCGAAGGTCGTGGGTTCGATCCCCCCACGGGCCACTACTCTTTTACTACTACGAAAAGGCAGCGCCGATTTCAGCTGGCGAGTGTGATGACCAAAAGATCATCACCCTGCGTGGAAGTTGACAGAGGATCCGAACCCGACTCGTCGGGAAGCGCTACAGCATTCACTCGGCAATGGCCATAATATCTTGAATACACTGGTTCTCAACCGATAAAGAGAAAATGAAAGAAAATGTCCGATTGCCGATGCGTAACAACTTTGGCCCCTGTCAGTACTTGGGCGGGTGAGCGCATGGGAACACAGGGCACTATTTGCACTTTTACTTCCTATTTTTGTTTCTCCTTTGTTTTCGGAGCTACAGCCCGATTCGGTCAGGGAGACGCCACCGTGAAATGAAGGGGGCGTGCTGTGTGTCCATCGCCTCGCCTCTCCTTACCTCTCTCAGTCGTTTCTCGTGCTTGTCGTTTTGATAAAGGCCGACTTGAGAGCGTCAGCTCTCGCGTCAGCTGAGCAAAGTCGAGACAAGTCGAGACACGAGACAAGTCGAGACACACTAAGGGCTGGTATGCAGCGAGTAAGAGGGCGAAAAAACAATAATTTAAGAGCGCGTGGCAAAAGTACTCATACGCGAAATTAAAAGCCTGCTGCGGTGGCCGGGAATCGAACCCGGATCAACTGCTTGGAAGGCAACTATGCTGACCATTACACCACCACCGCACAAGCGAGCGCCGCGCGTCCGCGCTGTGTCGGCTTCCCGCCAGTCGGCAGCGGCCGAAGGTGATAGTACCTGGCAGGCGCATTTCGAGGCAGGCTAGGGGAGCACATCCAGACGCATTCGGACAGCGTATCCGCGCACATTTCGCATCCTTTGGCAAGAGTTGGGCGCCGGCGACGCAAGAGTACGCAGAGGCCCGCGTTCTGGCGGCATTTTTAAGCAGTGCAGTGCAGGATTCAGCGTCTGCAGCATCTTTCCCACAGAATGCTACGGCGCTTGACGGCAGTCCCACTTTCCCTTGAGACGTCTGCTCGGAAAGCAGCGTCAAGTTACCGCTGGCCGCAGCATCGGTGGTTCAGTGGTAGAATGCTCGCCTGCCACGCGGGCGGCCCGGGTTCGATTCCCGGCCGATGCATCATTTTGCTTTTCCCGCGATGATGCTGCCGCGTGGCTTGAGCGCTTGAGATGCACGATCCACAAGAATGTGTAGCTGGATTTCCCTTGAGAAGGACCGAGAACGCAGCACTCGCGGGTCCCCACTAGGACGCTCGCATCATGTTCTACAGACTAGCGTCGGCCTGGCCTCACAAGTTGCTGGGTCCGGGTGCCTCCGAGGCTCTGAACTTTAACGACAAGGAGTGCTGCCTATCGTTGCAACAGCTGCAGCAGCACCGCAATCAACTGGGCCGGCAGTGCACGTGTAGCAACAGAACACGTTATCCAGGAAGTACAGTGTCTCTACGTCTAATATTGGGTACGGTATTTACCCAGTTTCCAGGACAAGCGGTGCACCCGTGCCTCGGTAGCGCAGTAGGCAGCGCGTAAGTCTCATAATCTTAAGGTCGTGAGTTCGATCCTCACCCGGGGCATTTAATTTTCTGTGACTGATGGTGGTGCTGTTGCTAGGGCGCCAACGTATTTCTTGTTTGTTATCCACAACGTTTCAACGCTTCAGCGGGAAAATGTTTACTTCCTGTTATTGCTACTTACAGCTTCCCTTTTCCTCTTCTCCCAGCAGAGCATGAAGCCAAAAGCATTGCTCTGCGACGTTTGAGGTGCGCGCCTTGCCAGTCAGTATGTGCAAAGATGCTCGCAAAGAGAGAGGGGCGCCGACGCGGCACTCGACACGAAATGCGACAAGCGACCGTACGAACGGTCGAACGAAACGGCGACATCCGGTGTGGTCTAGTGGCTAGGATACCTGGCTTTCACCCAGGAGGCCCGGGTTCGATTCCCGGTACCGGAACGGAATTTTTTCCACACGAATCGTGGCAAGTTTGAGCTGTCCGAGCAGCCGTTTGCCGTCCTGCTCGCAATATAGCTACTGTTTCGTGACCGTCAGCAGAATATAGACTAGGGAAGCAGACACACGACGACCATAGAAATGGTGTGTGGCTTCATGCCACCTGTTTCCAGCGTAGGGCTGAGCAACTGCATCTGCCGAGGCCCGTTAGCTCAGTTGGTTAGAGCGTCGTGCTAATAACGCGAAGGTCGTGGGTTCGATCCCCCCACGGGCCACTACTCTTTTACTACTACGAAAAGGCAGCGCCGATTTCAGCTGGCGAGTGTGATGACCAAAAGATCATCACCCTGCGTGGAAGTTGACAGAGGATCCGAACCCGACTCGTCGGGAAGCGCTACAGCATTCACTCGGCAATGGCCATAATATCTTGAATACACTGGTTCTCAACCGATAAAGAGAAAATGAAAGAAAATGTCCGATTGCCGATGCGTAACAACTTTGGCCCCTGTCAGTACTTGGGCGGGTGAGCGCATGGGAACACAGGGCACTATTTGCACTTTTACTTCCTATTTTTGTTTCTCCTTTGTTTTCGGAGCTACAGCCCGATTCGGTCAGGGAGACGCCACCGTGAAATGAAGGGGGCGTGCTGTGTGTCCATCGCCTCGCCTCTCCTTACCTCTCTCAGTCGTTTCTCGTGCTTGTCGTTTTGATAAAGGCCGACTTGAGAGCGTCAGCTCTCGCGTCAGCTGAGCAAACAAGTCGAGACACGAGACAAGTCGAGACACACTAAGGGCTGGTATGCAGCGAGTAAGAGGGCGAAAAAACAATAATTTAAGAGCGCGTGGCAAAAGTACTCATACGCGAAATTAAAAGCCTGCTGCGGTGGCCGGGAATCGAACCCGGATCAACTGCTTGGAAGGCAACTATGCTGACCATTACACCACCACCGCACAAGCGAGCGCCGCGCGTCCGCGCTGTGTCGGCTTCCCGCCAGTCGGCAGCGGCCGAAGGTGATAGTACCTGGCAGGCGCATTTCGAGGCAGGCTAGGGGAGCACATCCAGACGCATTCGGACAGCGTATCCGTGCGCATCGCGCGGGGCAGCGGGACGGTTGCGGCTTTGTTTACGTCGCCGGGACTTTGGCGCTTCGTTCTTCGTGATTGCTGCTTTCAAGGTTTGTAAGTAACAAAATGTCGACATTTTCGAGAGCTAACACCGTTCAGTGTGTCTTTGATAGAAGTGCTGTCCGCCCTACCGCATTTGAAATACACGAATGGTTATTCGAAGACTTAAAGATACCGGAAGAAATCGTAGACACCTTTCAATTGGACTTTGTTCAGTATTGCTTGTTCTTGAAATTTACGTCTGGGGACTTGTGTGAAAAATTTGTTGCTAAATTTGGTGGCAGTCGCCGTTTTAAACATGCAGACGGCAGTATTAGTAATGTGCAAATTGTGGCGTCAGGGTTTGGAATTCGAACTGTCCGTGTTTTTAATGTACCACCTGAATGCCCTGATCAAGTTTTATCTCGTGCCTTGTCGCGGTTTGGTGACGTTCTGAACATTACGATGGAGAAATGGTCTAGTGCATACCGTTATAAAGTTGCTAGTGGTGTCCGTAGTGTCCGGATGGACCTGAAACAACATATTCCTTCCTACTTTGTAATCGGTGGGGTTCGTGCACAGATCTCATATATCGGGCAACCGCCGACATGTGCCGTATGTCATTCCACGGAACATTTAAGGGGTGACTGCCCTCGACGGCGGCCTGTTCAGTTACCGCGCCAAGATGTTGTGGGTGGTAGCGATAAATTTGTGCCCCTTATGAGTGAGATTGTAGCAGGAACATCCTTTACCGGTCCGACCGACCGACCGACCGTGCGACCGTCGGCCGTTGCTTCTGTCGAAGACAGGTCCGTCGCGGAAAATAATAACACGACTGTCGGGCAGGAGGAAATGGAGGTTGTCCAGGACCCGCCTGCCCCGACCGACCGGGTTGATGACGAACGGGACGTACGCCCTGTTAATACTGATCCCGTTCAATCGGAATCGGTGGAGGCAACAGACGCTTCTTTACCCCCGCCGCCCCTCCCGGTGCCAACTTCTGCCGAAACTGTAACGCCTTCAGCGGAAAGTAAAAAGCAACGCCGCCAGCGGGGCAAGGGTAAACAGGTCAGGGATCCGAACCCGGCCGCCCTCGCGAATCCGCCAGCCACGGAGAGTGGCAGTGAAAGTGAGCCAATGTCACAGGGTTCCTCCCGTAATAGCAGCCCCGCCAGGACAGAGAAGATTCGAGCACACACTGCTCACTTGAAACAATTTCTCAGTGCCGGGAAGGAACAGGACATTGCTGCTGCTAAGCGCAAATTAGAACAGGGCAGTGAGCAGTTACCACAGCGCCCGCGCAAATATTCGGTGCCGTCACAGCCGGCCGTAACATCGCGCGGAGGCCAGTTGGAAGCCGCCCAGTCGTCGGGCGACGCACGACCACCCCCGCCACCTGATAGTCACAGCCCGTGGTGGCAACAGCAGGAGGACGAGGGGGGCCAGTAGAGTGTGCGAAGACCTACATCGTTGTCATGAGTCCACCTACATTGCACTTGACATGGAAACTACTGTATCTTGTACTGCGTCCAGTGTATTGTCGTGCCATGTTTTTGTAGAATTGCTACTAACCACTACAGTGTTTTAAGACCTACTGAAATTTCCATTTTTATGCCAGCTGCTGTTCGTTTACGTGTAAGTCCGGCATTTTATCACTTCGTTGGTGTTTTTTCTCTTGCTCTGTATTGTCCATCTGCTTAAAATGTCAACGCAATCACACCCCACGGGTATGTTTTCTGTTTTGACATTAAACGTTGCCGGTATCTCAGCGGCGCACAAGATAGCAGCTTTTACAGACGTTTTATTTCATGGACATTTTAGTATTGCCCTTCTTCAAGAGGTATCTAGTGACGTTTTTAGCAATATCCCAGGTTATGATGTTGTTTACAATCTGAATAGTGATAATAATTGTGGCACTGCGATTTTATATAAGTCGTCTTTAGAGCCTACGGACATCCAACTTCTCCCAAATGGTCGTGTCTTAGCGTGTGTGATTGAGGGAGTCCAATTTGTCAACGTCTATGTGCCCTCGGGGACTGATCAAAAACGCACACGCGCTCGTTTTTTTACCACGGACATATGCCCCTTTTTGGCTACGGCTCGCCCCATCATATTGGGTGGCGATTTTAATTGTGTTGTTGCCTCTGCTGACCAATACCCCACCCCCACAAAATGTGCTGAACTGACTACCCTTTTAAATGCAGTGGACTTGCGTGATACGTGGCGTCACTACCATCCCATTATGACGCAGTATACGCACTTTTCTACTAGGGGGGCCAGTCGAATTGACAGGATCTACGTTTCACGGGAGCTAACAGACGCTTTATGTGCGGTCGAAGTTCTGCCTGTCGCCGTGAGTGATCACTGTGGCTACGTGTGCGTTTTGCGGTTGCAGTGCTGTCGCACGAAATCTCTTCCGGCATATTGGAAATTCAATACCGGCCATCTGGGTGCCGAAGGGCTCCGTGCGGAGATACGTGTCGCATGGCAGCAGTGTTTAACAAAGTTCCATACTTACGGGTCCTGCATCGAGTGGTGGGTGGCGCATGCCAAACCAATTTTGCGGAAGGCGGCGCAATTATATAGTCGTGAAACGAGTTACTGGCACAGGCGTACGTTAGCATTTTATCAGCAGTGCTTACAGGATGCTATCCATGCACCTGTTGGCCCGGACGCAAATATTCGACTCCGCTTGAGCAAAATTAAAACCCAGATTCTGAGGCTGCACCGGGAAAGGTCGCGGGGTTTAACGGTTCGGAGCCGTCCGTTATGCCACATCGATGACGAGGAGCCGTCGCTCTATCATCTTGCCCGGGAGAAGACACAGGCTCGCAAAAAGTATATTGATGCGCTAGAAACTGATGCGGGGATTGTCTTATCGCAGCGGCGCCAAATTGTACGTCATATCTCCGACTATTATACTTCGCTCTTTCACGACACTACCGTGGACGGGGAGGCCATGCGACTTTTATTACATGACGTAGTCGACTACATGTCCGAACCTGACCGTGAAGAGCTGGTTGCAGAGGTGTCTAATCACGACGTGTTACAGATCTTGAAAGCCAGCACGACAGGCAAGTCGCCTGGACCCGACGGTCTTCCTACAGAATTTTATATTACTTTCTGGGATATTGTAGGGGACAAGTTTACGGTACTGGTGAACGAAGTGCTTCGCGGCTTCGTCATCCCGAGTCAGTTTCTCGAAGGGCACATTGTTCTTATCCCCAAAAAACGGGGTCCGTGTCGTGTCACCGATCTGCGGCCCATTACGCTGCTGAATGCTGATTACAAGTTGGCGGCCAGATGTGTTGCAGCGAAGTTACAGGCAGTCATGGATAAAGTCATCTGCCCGTTTCAATCCTGCGGCGTTAAGAGGCGGACCATTTTCAATGCAGCGTCTACCTATCGCGACATCATCGCTTACTCGGCCGTCCATCGGCTTTCAGCCGCTGTTCTTTCTCTGGACTTTGCCAACGCGTTTGACAGGATGAGCCACGATTATTTGATGCATGTTATGGACAGAATGGGCTTTGGCCCCCGCTTCATTTGCGTGATTCGCCATTTCCTGACAGGAGCCAGCTCGGTGGTGACAATTAATGGATGGAGAACACCACCTATAGTTCTTCGTAGGTCGGTGCGACAGGGCTGTCCCTTATCTATGTACCTTTTTGTCATTGCTTTGGACCCACTGCTGCGTGCGCTCGACCGCACGATAGGCGGCGTGGATATTCATCTTGCCACTGTGAAATGTCTCGCTTATGCTGATGACGTAGGTGTTTTTATCGGCGACGACGACGATTTTCATCACATCCGGCCCTTACTGCGGAGGTATGAACGTGCGTCGGGTGCCTTGATAAATCCAAGGAAGACCGTAATGATTCCTTTAGGAAATTGTGAAGTGGATCCCGATCAGACTTGGTTTCGCGTAGCCCGTCATCACATTATCTTGGGCCTTGACGTTACTGCTAATCCCCAACAGATGCGGGCGCGCACCTGGCGCCGGCTGCTCAATCATGTCAAAGGCCTTTGTAAGACTTACGTCAGCCGACGCCTCACCCTCCTCCAGAAGGTCGACCTAATTAACAGCGCCGTGTATTCCAAGGCCTGGTACGTGGCACAACTCCTGGACGTTCCGCGACCCCTTGCCCGATCATTTTCGCAGGCCGCGTACTGGCTCCTGTGGCGCCACGAAATCTTCAAGGTTCGGGCGGCAACGTGCGTCCTCGACACCACCTTCGGGGGACTCGGCCTGGTCGATTTTTCCCGGAAGTGTTCGGCGCTGCTGGTACACCGCATGGCCACCTTGCAAGCTAACAGCCCGGATGGAACGGCGGCGGCCATGCTCGTCGCTTACCGCCCGCCCTCCGAGAGCGCACCGGTGTCCGTGGTAGGCATCCCGTATCAACTCGGCTACGTCAGAGCTTACTACCTGCAGCGGAGCTACGTACTGGAAACGGCGCTGGACAGAAACAGGAATGTTCGCCGACTGTATGCGGCGATGGTGGGAAGGCCACCCCCTCACAAGCTCGCTCTTCGTTTCCCCGCGACCGACTGGCGGCAGGTGTGGCTGAATATTCATCACTCCGTGTTGCCCTCCGGCGTTCGGTCCCAGTGGTATAAACTGGTTAACAATACGGTGGCCACTAACCAACGTCTCTCGGACATCCGCCTGCTGCCGTCTGCCAACTGTGGTGCTTGCGGCGTTCCAGACACACGGGAGCATCGCTTTCAATGTCGCCTTGTGTCGGCCATCTGGGAACTGTGTAGGGTCATGGTGGCTCTGATCAACAGGACGACACCCTCGCACGTGACTCTCAATGATGTTCTTGCGCCAGGGTTTAAGCCCTTCCCTCGCGCGAAGCACAATACCATGGTGTGGCTCTTGGGTCACACAGTCTTCGCCATTCTGGATTGCCAAGTCCAGGACGTATATACATATTTAGCATACTTGTGGGATGCACATTCCCATGTACAGCGGCTGAAACATTATAACGAACTTTTTGCCAATTTTCTGTGTGCGGCGTTAAAACATGGTTACGCGAAGATGTTCAATAATTGATACATTGCAAACTCCATTTAAGACTGAAGAGGCTGTCTCTTATTTTTCGTTTTTTTCAATCACTTTTGTTTGGATTTGACCAGATGGTTTTGATGGGTCTGTGAGACAATTATGCGCTAACGAAGAAGATTATCTTTTATTTATTTTATTTGAATTATGGCAGTGGTGCATTTCGTTTTCCACATGGAAGTGACAAATTATTTTAATTCCCCTGTACTACCTTCTTCTTATGATCTTAGGAGTGAGTTTTTAGTTTGTCTTCTCCACGCGCAACCTTTTCTCGGAGAATGGACATGGAAATTAATTGTGTGTTTTTTGTATAAGAAAGAACTCTCCTAAGACTTTTAGTTACTCGTCGTCTGTGGCATCTTTTAGGATGGCTCTTTTATTTTGCCATTTACATTGTTTGAAGAGGAACATTATCTTTTATTTTGCATTACATTGCTGGATGGAAGATTAGAGTTTGTGGAAGAATTTTCATTTATTTTTTTGGTTTTCACGATATGATCCACGAGAGCAGCCGTCGGCGACGAGCGTCTACCACAACAGATATGATAGCGTTGAAGCTCGCCGATGAAGGCATATTTTGGTGAGAGCAAGGAGGGCTATAAGGGGAGATGGGAGGCCCAACAAGAAAAAAGTGGTAGAATGCTCGCCTGCCACGTGGGCGGCCCGGGTTCGATTCCCGGCCGATGCATCATTTTGCTTTTCCCGCGATGATGCTGCCGCGTGGCTTGAGCGCTTGAGATGCACGATCCACAAGAATGTGTAGCTGGATTTCCCTTGAGAAGGACCGAGAACGCAGCACTCGCGGGTCCCCACTAGGACGCTCGCATCATGTTCTACAGACTAGCGTCGGCCTGGCCTCACAAGTTGCTGGGTCCGGGTGCCTCCGAGGCTCTGAACTTTAACGACAAGGAGTGCTGCCTATCGTTGCAACAGCTGCAGCAGCACCGCAATCAACTGGGCCGGCAGTGCACGTGTAGCAACAGAACACGTTATCCAGGAAGTACAGTGTCTCTACGTCTAATATTGGGTACGGTATTTACCCAGTTTCCAGGACAAGCGGTGCACCCGTGCCTCGGTAGCGCAGTAGGCAGCGCGTAAGTCTCATAATCTTAAGGTCGTGAGTTCGATCCTCACCCGGGGCATTTAATTTTCTGTGACTGATGGTGGTGCTGTTGCTAGGGCGCCAACGTATTTCTTGTTTGTTATCCACAACGTTTCAACGCTTCAGCGGGAAAATGTTTACTTCCTGTTATTGCTACTTACAGCTTCCCTTTTCCTCTTCTCCCAGCAGAGCATGAAGCCAAAAGCATTGCTCTGCGACGTTTGAGGTGCGCGCCTTGCCAGTCAGTATGTGCAAAGATGCTCGCAAAGAGAGAGGGGCGCCGACGCGGCACTCGACACGAAATGCGACAAGCGACCGTACGAACGGTCGAACGAAACGGCGACATCCGGTGTGGTCTAGTGGCTAGGATACCTGGCTTTCACCCAGGAGGCCCGGGTTCGATTCCCGGTACCGGAACGGAATTTTTTCCACACGAATCGTGGCAAGTTTGAGCTGTCCGAGCAGCCGTTTGCCGTCCTGCTCGCAATATAGCTACTGTTTCGTGACCGTCAGCAGAATATAGACCAGGGAAGCAGACACACGACGACCATAGAAATGGTGTGTGGCTTCATGCCACCTGTTTCCAGCGTAGGGCTGAGCAACTGCATCTGCCGAGGCCCGTTAGCTCAGTTGGTTAGAGCGTCGTGCTAATAACGCGAAGGTCGTGGGTTCGATCCCCCCACGGGCCACTACTCTTTTACTACTACGAAAAGGCAGCGCCGATTTCAGCTGGCGAGTGTGATGACCAAAAGATCATCACCCTGCGTGGAAGTTGACAGAGGATCCGAACCCGACTCGTCGGGAAGCGCTACAGCATTCACTCGGCAATGGCCATAATATCTTGAATACACTGGTTCTCAACCGATAAAGAGAAAATGAAAGAAAATGTCCGATTGCCGATGCGTAACAACTTTGGCCCCTGTCAGTACTTGGGCGGGTGAGCGCATGGGAACACAGGGCACTATTTGCACTTTTACTTCCTATTTTTGTTTCTCCTTTGTTTTCGGAGCTACAGCCCGATTCGGTCAGGGAGACGCCACCGTGAAATGAAGGGGGCGTGCTGTGTGTCCATCGCCTCGCCTCTCCTTACCTCTCTCAGTCGTTTCTCGTGCTTGTCGTTTTGATAAAGGCCGACTTGAGAGCGTCAGCTGAGCAAAGTCGAGACAAGTCGAGACACGAGACAAGTCGAGACACACTAAGGGCTGGTATGCAGCGAGTAAGAGGGCGAAAAAACAATAATTTAAGAGCGCGTGGCAAAAGTACTCATACGCGAAATTAAAAGCCTGCTGCGGTGGCCGGGAATCGAACCCGGATCAACTGCTTGGAAGGCAACTATGCTGACCATTACACCACCACCGCACAAGCGAGCGCCGCGCGTCCGCGCTGTGTCGGCTTCCCGCCAGTCGGCAGCGGCCGAAGGTGATAGTACCTGGCAGGCGCATTTCGAGGCAGGCTAGGGGAGCACATCCAGACGCATTCGGACAGCGTATCCGCGCACATCGCGCGGAGCAGCGGAGCGGTTGCGGCTTTGTTTACATCGCGGGGCGGCGCTCAGCGAGTGTTTCGAGGTCCACGTGTTCAAGTTTCTTCAACGTGAGTACCATGTCGACAGTTACTAGGGCAAACACTGCGCAGTTTGTGTTCGATAGAAATGCTTTGCGGCCCACCGCTTTTGAAATCCACGAATTTATATTCGAAGATTTGAAAATCCCGGAAGATCTGGTGGACACTTTTCAGTTGGATTTCGCGCAATATTCGCTATTTTTGAAGTTCTTTTCCGGCGACATCTGTGAAAAATTTGTTGAAAAATTTGGCGGAGTGCGTAAATTTAGGCATGTCGATGGCACAGTCAGTGATGTGCAGATTGTGCCCTCGGGTTATGGTGTTAGAACGGTTCGAGTATTTAATGTGCCCCCTGAATGCGGCAATGATTTGATTGCACGTGCTCTCACTCAGTACGGCGTTGTCTTGTCGGTAGTTAACGAAAAGTGGTCTAGTGCCTACCGGTACCAGGTTAATAGTGGAGTACGTAGTGTCCGCATTGACTTGAAGAAACACATTCCATCCTACGTAATGATTGCGGGCTGTAGGGCTCAAGTGACTTATATCGGCCAGCCACCCACATGCTCAATTTGTCATTCCACTGAGCATTTACGTGTTGATTGTCCCCGTAGACGACCCGTGCAGCTCCCACGTAGTGACGCTGCGGCTACTGGTGGCCACTTCGTGCCACTACTGAGTGAAATAGTAGCGGGCACTGTATCACAACCCCGCCCTGCCGACCCTATTCGTGCTGAGGATGTACCAAGTGAGGTGAATGTTACTGCAGACGCACCACAGGATCGAATGGAGGACGCTCCCATTTTGTCCTCGGCTGTGGTAGAATCGGATTCAGTTGCTAAGGAGGTCCCGGATGTTTCGGATCATACACCAGTTGCTATTTCGGAAGAGATGGACACCTCCTTACCACCGCCTCCGCCGCCTGAAGAGGTTCCCCTGGCACCGAGGAAAGGGCGTACAAAGAAAAATAAAAATAAGGGTACTAGGAGTCAGCAGTCAGATGACTTGCCGTGCACCCCTGTATCAGAGAGTGGCAGTGAGACTGAAGTTCAGACATCGTGCCCCCCTGCCTCTGACAGCTCTGCGCGCCAGGAGCGTATAAGGGAACAAACAGCACATCTCAAGGTGTTCTTAAATACGGCACGCGAACAGGGTGCGCATGCTGCGAAGCGCAAAAGCGAGCAAAGTAGCGAGCAGCTGCCGCAGCGCACGCGCAGGCATTCGGCGACGTCGGCCGCCGGTACAGCAACAACACAGGCGGCCGAGGCCACGTACACAGACACCGCTGGTGGTCGCGCCCAACCGACCGACCGACCAACGGAGACGCCCTGGTGGAAGCAGGAGGAGGACGACCCTGGATCCCATTAGCGGCTTTCGGCGGACCTGTTGTAATTCGTGCCCCGTTTACCTGCGACGTTATGTTACGCTGTTCCTGCACGCTGACAGTAATTTTCTGCACAGAATTGTCCACGAGTTACGTAATGGGTTGCAGTGCTTCTTGACAGTTTTATTGGTGTGCTTAAGACGCTGCATCTGCGTCTTCCGTTTCTCATTTTTCTTGCTAATGCTTGAGTGTCTGTGTTTTAAATGGCCGCCGCTCGTCAACATCTAAAGATCTTCTCAGTTTTATCACTCAATGTAAATCGCATCATAGCTGCGCATAAAATAGCAAGTTTTATAGACTTTTTAACTTTGGGAGGCTATGACGTTGCATTGCTCCAAGAAGTTACTGTTAAGCGCTTCAATAACGTCCCTGGTTATGATGTCATCTATAACATTAACGTTGAAGGTACTTGTGGCACCGCTGTTCTTTATAAAACTGTATTGCAACCAACTAACGTTCAATTTTTACCGAATGGCCGCTTACTTACGTGTACGATCCAGGATGTCACATTTATTAATATATAC
The DNA here is from genome assembly GCF_021461385.2 of Schistocerca piceifrons. Taxonomy (NCBI): domain Eukaryota; kingdom Metazoa; phylum Arthropoda; class Insecta; order Orthoptera; family Acrididae; genus Schistocerca; species Schistocerca piceifrons. The sequence continues at coordinate 465,062 of NW_025728813.1, read as the reverse complement.
GCGCCGAGTGGCACTGATCATAAACGTGCACGTTCTGTTTTTTTTAATCAAGATGTGGTTCCGTTTTTTGCGTCGACCCGCAATGTCGTAGTTGGCGGCGATTTTAACTGTGTTACTGCCGCAGCCGATCAATTTCCCACGGCTACCATGTGCCCGGAACTTTCCCAACTAATTGTGACAAATGACTTGATCGATGTTTGGCGTCATTTTCATCCTACCACGACGCAATACACACATTTTTATGCGAACGGTGCCAGCAGAATTGATCGCATTTATGTGTCGCGGCCGCTTCAAACCTATCTTCATAGGGTTGCGGTACATCCCGTCGCTTTTAGCGATCACTGCGGGGTTGTGTGTGACGTGCAATTACTGGCACATAGGCAGGCGCCCCCTTCCCGTGTTTGGAAACTCAATACCCGTCATCTCTCTGACGCCGGTTTACGTTGCGAGATTCAGAACGTGTGGCAGTATTGTTCTGAAAAACGGGGAAGCTATGCCTCGGTCTTACAATGGTGGGTCGACCTAGCCAAACCGCAGTTGCGCAGTGTTGCGATGCGGTATGCAAGGGAGGCGTCATTTTGGGAGAGGCGCACCATTGCCTTTTATCAGCAGTGCCTCCAGGATGCGCTTGATGCGCCCGTGGCGCCAGATCAAAACTTACGCGCACGTTTGAATAGAATTAAAAGCAAGATACTCCAGCATCACCTCCACAAGGCACAAGGTGTTCTGATCAGGAGCCGACCGCAGTGTGAGACCATTGACGAAGTGCCAACGCTTTACCACTTGGCACGCGAGAAACGGTTGGCGCGGAGGAAAGACATTACCACCCTCATCACGGACACTGGTGCTCGTCTCACGGCGAAGCATGAGATCGTTCCCCACGTCACCGACCACTTTAAGAGGTTGTTCGGACGGACAGCTGCCGATGATGTCGCACGTTCATTTCTGTTAGATGAATTGGATACTGTCATCTCCGAATCTGACCGTCAGTCACTGGATGAGATGTTGTCACGGGACGATGTGAAAGACGTGTTGCGTTCGTGTCGTCGAGGGAAGTCTCCAGGTCCAGATGGCCTTCCCATCGAATTTTACCTGGCTTATTGGGATATTTTCGGTGAGACATTGACGATCATGATAAATGAAATTGTTCGTGGTGCTGCTGTCCCTTCGAAGTTCGTTGCAGGGCGTATTATATTAATTCCGAAGACACCGACAGCATGCCGTGTTGAGGCATTACGCCCTATCACACTTTTAAATGCAGACTATAAACTGGCGGCACGATGCCTCGCAACGAAACTCAGTGTGCTCATGGACAAGATAATCAGTCCCTTTCAGTCGTGTGGTGTGCAACGCCGTAGTATTTTTCACGCTGCGGCTTCATACCGAGACGTGGTCGCGTACGCAGCCATTAATGACCTGTCCGCTGGCATTCTCTCAATCGACTTTGCCAATGCATTCGACCGTATCGGGCACGATTATCTTCTGTCCGTCATGACAAAACTGGGGTTCGGCGGCCACTTTCTCGATGCTATACGGAATCTTTTAACGTCGGCGACGTCCGTCATTGTCATCAATGGTTGGCAGTCGCCGCCCATTCCTATTACAAGATCCGTCAGACAGGGCTGTCCTTTATCAATGCTCCTATTTGTCATTGCGCTCGACCCGTTTTTGCGCGCAGTCGGTCGAATCATTGAAGGTGTCCAGCTCTGTCACGTCTCTCTCAAATGTGCTGCCTATGCTGACGACGTGGGACTTTTCATGGGGCGGGCACATGCCTTGGACAGAGTTCGTGATGTTCTGATATTGTACGAACGTGCCTCTGGCGCCGTTCTGAATGTGCGGAAAACTGTATTGGTACCACTGGGTCGTCGGGGACTGTCTGCTGAACGGGACTGGTTCCGTGTTGTGCGCACCCACAAAATTTTAGGACTCGACATTGTAGCGTGCCCACAAAAAATGCAAGTTTTAAACTGGAGACGCGTTCTTGGCACTGTGAAGGCCCTATGTCGCAGCCACTCAGGTCGCCGCCTCAACTTACATCAACGTGTGGCTGTCATTAACACATTCATCTTATCGAATGCGTGGTACATCGCCCAACTGCTTAGTGTTCCGAAGCCGATCGGGAGGGCGATTTCGCAGGCAGTCTACTGGCTCCTGTGGCGGCATGAAATTTTTAAAGTCAAGGCTTCGACCTGTGTCATCGACAGGCAGCTGGGCGGCCTCGGTTTCACCGACGTTCCACGCAAATGCGGCGCTCTGCTCGTCCACCGGACGGCCACCCTGCAGTCCGACAACCCGGCAGGAAGCACCGCGGCACTCCTGGAGCTCTACCGCCCACGCTCTGAAGCGGCGCCCGTCTCTCTCGCGGCCATCCCGTATAAGATGTCCTACATACGGGAGTACTTTTTAACGAGGAGCTACGCTCTTTCAACGGCTACCGACAGACACAGGACCGCCCGCGGACTCTACGTTGCCCTGACTGGACAACCTCCGCGTCATAAACTGGTGTTCCGGAACCCCACAGTGGAATGGGTGAACGTGTGGGCAAACATCAACAACCCGGTGTTGCCGTCGGACGTGAGTGCGCTCTGGTTTAAGATCGTCAACAACACCCTAGCGACGAACCAGCGGCTTGCCGACATTCATCTCCTTCCCTCTGCCAACTGTGGTAGATGTGGTGCTGTGGACACACGGGAACATCGTTTTGAGTGTGCATCGGTGTGGACGGTATGGCGGCTGTGTCAACGAATGGTCGCCCACATTAATAGAACGCCTCCTCACCTTGTGACTGTTCGTCGTGTGATAGTGCCTAACTTCAAAGCTTTCCCGCGGACGAAAAATAACGCCACTGTCTGGATCTTAGGGCATACGATTTATGCCCTTATCGATATGGCCGTCACTGATACTGTGATTTACCTAGATTATTTGTGGGCCCAGTATATGACACTGAAGGATTGCGTTCAATTTCGCGAATTGTTTGCGAATTTTTTGAAGGCGGCCTTGGATTACGGCTATGAAATGGAACTGCGGCAAACACCTTGAACTGAGATTTACTGAGCTGACGCGTTCTATTTTTAATTTCTTTTTCCTTCTTTTCTTTGTTTTATTTGCGTTATGGTTGGTGACTTGTGCCACACCCACACTACGGGTCGTTCTGGTTTTATCTCCAAGAGAGGAGTGTCCTTTTACTTTTGAGGAATTTTATTTTGTTCACAAGACTTCATGGGTATTTTAGAAGATACAGCCTGTTTGTGTGGAACATTCATAGTTGCAGGAGTGTTTTTTTCCAATCTCTTAAATCCTGTTCCCGGACTGTCGCGATTTCATTTTATTACTTTCCTGTGATTTCTGTTTCTTTCGTGTGATGCACACATCGACATAAACTCTCATGTTGTGCTGTTGTGCTGCGTTGCCACCTGTTTTGTAACAACTCTCTGCTACATCGGAGTGACTGACGTTAGTCAGGAGGGACAATATATTTTTCTTTTAAGTGGAATATGAGTTTAGTTGAACTACGAGCAGAAGAGTTGAACCAGCGGAGGAAAGAAGACCGTCCACGAATTCCGCGATAAAATTTTTCTTAGTTCTCCATTTTTTCTGTGGAAGAAGACACCACACCATCTGAGCAGAAGATGATTTTGTTTTAAGTTATACCACGGTTCCACGAAGTTCGACAGTAAAGCAAATATAGCGATGAAGCTCGCCGAAGAAGGCATATTTTGGTGAGAGTAAGGAGGGCTATAAGGGGAGTTGGTTATAACTATATTAAAAAAAAAAAAAAAAAAAACTAAAAAAAAAAAAAAAAAAAAAAAAAAAGTGGTAGAATGCTCGCCTGCCACGCGGGCGGCCCGGGTTCGATTCCCGGCCGATGCATCATTTTGCTTTTCCCGCGATGATGCTGCCGCGTGGCTTGAGCGCTTGAGATGCACGATCCACAAGAATGTGTAGCTGGATTTCCCTTGAGAAGGACCGAGAACGCAGCACTCGCGGGTCCCCACTAGGACGCTCGCATCATGTTCTACAGACTAGCGTCGGCCTGGCCTCACAAGTTGCTGGGTCCGGGTGCCTCCGAGGCTCTGAACTTTAACGACAAGGAGTGCTGCCTATCGTTGCAACAGCTGCAGCAGCACCGCAATCAACTGGGCCGGCAGTGCACGTGTAGCAACAGAACACGTTATCCAGGAAGTACAGTGTCTCTACGTCTAATATTGGGTACGGTATTTACCCAGTTTCCAGGACAAGCGGTGCACCCGTGCCTCGGTAGCGCAGTAGGCAGCGCGTAAGTCTCATAATCTTAAGGTCGTGAGTTCGATCCTCACCCGGGGCATTTAATTTTCTGTGACTGATGGTGGTGCTGTTGCTAGGGCGCCAACGTATTTCTTGTTTGTTATCCACAACGTTTCAACGCTTCAGCGGGAAAATGTTTACTTCCTGTTATTGCTACTTACAGCTTCCCTTTTCCTCTTCTCCCAGCAGAGCATGAAGCCAAAAGCATTGCTCTGCGACGTTTGAGGTGCGCGCCTTGCCAGTCAGTATGTGCAAAGATGCTCGCAAAGAGAGAGGGGCGCCGACGCGGCACTCGACACGAAATGCGACAAGCGACCGTACGAACGGTCGAACGAAACGGCTACATCCGGTGTGGTCTAGTGGCTAGGATACCTGGCTTTCACCCAGGAGGCCCGGGTTCGATTCCCGGTACCGGAACGGAATTTTTTCCACACGAATCGTGGCAAGTTTGAGCTGTCCGAGCAGCCGTTTGCCGTCCTGCTCGCAATATAGCTACTGTTTCGTGACCGTCAGCAGAATATAGACTAGGGAAGCAGACACACGACGACCATAGAAATGGTGTGTGGCTTCATGCCACCTGTTTCCAGCGTAGGGCTGAGCAACTGCATCTGCCGAGGCCCGTTAACTCAGTTGGTTAGAGCGTCGTGCTAATAACGCGAAGGTCGTGGGTTCGATCCCCCCACGGGCCACTACTCTTTTACTACTACGAAAAGGCAGCGCCGATTTCAGCTGGCGAGTGTGATGACCAAAAGATCATCACCCTGCGTGGAAGTTGACAGAGGATCCGAACCCGACTCGTCGGGAAGCGCTACAGCATTCACTCGGCAATGGCCATAATATCTTGAATACACTGGTTCTCAACCGATAAAGAGAAAATGAAAGAAAATGTCCGATTGCCGATGCGTAACAACTTTGGCCCCTGTCAGTACTTGGGCGGGTGAGCGCATGGGAACACAGGGCACTATTTGCACTTTTACTTCCTATTTTTGTTTCTCCTTTGTTTTCGGAGCTACAGCCCGATTCGGTCAGGGAGACGCCACCGTGAAATGAAGGGGGCGTGCTGTGTGTCCATCGCCTCGCCTCTCCTTACCTCTCTCAGTCGTTTCTCGTGCTTGTCGTTTTGATAAAGGCCGACTTGAGAGCGTCAGCTCTCGCGTCAGCTGAGCAAAGTCGAGACAAGTCGAGACACGAGACAAGTCGAGACACACTAAGGGCTGGTATGCAGCGAGTAAGAGGGCGAAAAAACAATAATTTAAGAGCGCGTGGCAAAAGTACTCATACGCGAAATTAAAAGCCTGCTGCGGTGGCCGGGAATCGAACCCGGATCAACTGCTTGGAAGGCAACTATGCTGACCATTACACCACCACCGCACAAGCGAGCGCCGCGCGTCCGCGCTGTGTCGGCTTCCCGCCAGTCGGCAGCGGCCGAAGGTGATAGTACCTGGCAGGCGCATTTCGAGGCAGGCTAGGGGAGCACATCCAGACGCATTCGGACAGCGTATCCGCGCACATTTCGCATCCTTTGGCAAGAGTTGGGCGCCGGCGACGCAAGAGTACGCAGAGGCCCGCGTTCTGGCGGCATTTTTAAGCAGTGCAGTGCAGGATTCAGCGTCTGCAGCATCTTTCCCACAGAATGCTACGGCGCTTGACGGCAGTCCCACTTTCCCTTGAGACGTCTGCTCGGAAAGCAGCGTCAAGTTACCGCTGGCCGCAGCATCGGTGGTTCAGTGGTAGAATGCTCGCCTGCCACGCGGGCGGCCCGGGTTCGATTCCCGGCCGATGCATCATTTTGCTTTTCCCGCGATGATGCTGCCGCGTGGCTTGAGCGCTTGAGATGCACGATCCACAAGAATGTGTAGCTGGATTTCCCTTGAGAAGGACCGAGAACGCAGCACTCGCGGGTCCCCACTAGGACGCTCGCATCATGTTCTACAGACTAGCGTCGGCCTGGCCTCACAAGTTGCTGGGTCCGGGTGCCTCCGAGGCTCTGAACTTTAACGACAAGGAGTGCTGCCTATCGTTGCAACAGCTGCAGCAGCACCGCAATCAACTGGGCCGGCAGTGCACGTGTAGCAACAGAACACGTTATCCAGGAAGTACAGTGTCTCTACGTCTAATATTGGGTACGGTATTTACCCAGTTTCCAGGACAAGCGGTGCACCCGTGCCTCGGTAGCGCAGTAGGCAGCGCGTAAGTCTCATAATCTTAAGGTCGTGAGTTCGATCCTCACCCGGGGCATTTAATTTTCTGTGACTGATGGTGGTGCTGTTGCTAGGGCGCCAACGTATTTCTTGTTTGTTATCCACAACGTTTCAACGCTTCAGCGGGAAAATGTTTACTTCCTGTTATTGCTACTTACAGCTTCCCTTTTCCTCTTCTCCCAGCAGAGCATGAAGCCAAAAGCATTGCTCTGCGACGTTTGAGGTGCGCGCCTTGCCAGTCAGTATGTGCAAAGATGCTCGCAAAGAGAGAGGGGCGCCGACGCGGCACTCGACACGAAATGCGACAAGCGACCGTACGAACGGTCGAACGAAACGGCGACATCCGGTGTGGTCTAGTGGCTAGGATACCTGGCTTTCACCCAGGAGGCCCGGGTTCGATTCCCGGTACCGGAACGGAATTTTTTCCACACGAATCGTGGCAAGTTTGAGCTGTCCGAGCAGCCGTTTGCCGTCCTGCTCGCAATATAGCTACTGTTTCGTGACCGTCAGCAGAATATAGACTAGGGAAGCAGACACACGACGACCATAGAAATGGTGTGTGGCTTCATGCCACCTGTTTCCAGCGTAGGGCTGAGCAACTGCATCTGCCGAGGCCCGTTAGCTCAGTTGGTTAGAGCGTCGTGCTAATAACGCGAAGGTCGTGGGTTCGATCCCCCCACGGGCCACTACTCTTTTACTACTACGAAAAGGCAGCGCCGATTTCAGCTGGCGAGTGTGATGACCAAAAGATCATCACCCTGCGTGGAAGTTGACAGAGGATCCGAACCCGACTCGTCGGGAAGCGCTACAGCATTCACTCGGCAATGGCCATAATATCTTGAATACACTGGTTCTCAACCGATAAAGAGAAAATGAAAGAAAATGTCCGATTGCCGATGCGTAACAACTTTGGCCCCTGTCAGTACTTGGGCGGGTGAGCGCATGGGAACACAGGGCACTATTTGCACTTTTACTTCCTATTTTTGTTTCTCCTTTGTTTTCGGAGCTACAGCCCGATTCGGTCAGGGAGACGCCACCGTGAAATGAAGGGGGCGTGCTGTGTGTCCATCGCCTCGCCTCTCCTTACCTCTCTCAGTCGTTTCTCGTGCTTGTCGTTTTGATAAAGGCCGACTTGAGAGCGTCAGCTCTCGCGTCAGCTGAGCAAAGTCGAGACAAGTCGAGACACGAGACAAGTCGAGACACACTAAGGGCTGGTATGCAGCGAGTAAGAGGGCGAAAAAACAATAATTTAAGAGCGCGTGGCAAAAGTACTCATACGCGAAATTAAAAGCCTGCTGCGGTGGCCGGGAATCGAACCCGGATCAACTGCTTGGAAGGCAACTATGCTGACCATTACACCACCACCGCACAAGCGAGCGCCGCGCGTCCGCGCTGTGTCGGCTTCCCGCCAGTCGGCAGCGGCCGAAGGTGATAGTACCTGGCAGGCGCATTTCGAGGCAGGCTAGGGGAGCACATCCAGACGCATTCGGACAGCGTATCCGCGCACATTTCGCATCCTTTGGCAAGAGTTGGGCGCCGGCGACGCAAGAGTACGCAGAGGCCCGCGTTCTGGCGGCATTTTTAAGCAGTGCAGTGCAGGATTCAGCGTCTGCAGCATCTTTCCCACAGAATGCTACGGCGCTTGACGGCAGTCCCACTTTCCCTTGAGACGTCTGCTCGGAAAGCAGCGTCAAGTTACCGCTGGCCGCAGCATCGGTGGTTCAGTGGTAGAATGCTCGCCTGCCACGCGGGCGGCCCGGGTTCGATTCCCGGCCGATGCATCATTTTGCTTTTCCCGCGATGATGCTGCCGCGTGGCTTGAGCGCTTGAGATGCACGATCCACAAGAATGTGTAGCTGGATTTCCCTTGAGAAGGACCGAGAACGCAGCACTCGCGGGTCCCCACTAGGACGCTCGCATCATGTTCTACAGACTAGCGTCGGCCTGGCCTCACAAGTTGCTGGGTCCGGGTGCCTCCGAGGCTCTGAACTTTAACGACAAGGAGTGCTGCCTATCGTTGCAACAGCTGCAGCAGCACCGCAATCAACTGGGCCGGCAGTGCACGTGTAGCAACAGAACACGTTATCCAGGAAGTACAGTGTCTCTACGTCTAATATTGGGTACGGTATTTACCCAGTTTCCAGGACAAGCGGTGCACCCGTGCCTCGGTAGCGCAGTAGGCAGCGCGTAAGTCTCATAATCTTAAGGTCGTGAGTTCGATCCTCACCCGGGGCATTTAATTTTCTGTGACTGATGGTGGTGCTGTTGCTAGGGCGCCAACGTATTTCTTGTTTGTTATCCACAACGTTTCAACGCTTCAGCGGGAAAATGTTTACTTCCTGTTATTGCTACTTACAGCTTCCCTTTTCCTCTTCTCCCAGCAGAGCATGAAGCCAAAAGCATTGCTCTGCGACGTTTGAGGTGCGCGCCTTGCCAGTCAGTATGTGCAAAGATGCTCGCAAAGAGAGAGGGGCGCCGACGCGGCACTCGACACGAAATGCGACAAGCGACCGTACGAACGGTCGAACGAAACGGCGACATCCGGTGTGGTCTAGTGGCTAGGATACCTGGCTTTCACCCAGGAGGCCCGGGTTCGATTACCGGTACCGGAACGGAATTTTTTCCACACGAATCGTGGCAAGTTTGAGCTGTCCGAGCAGCCGTTTGCCGTCCTGCTCGCAATATAGCTACTGTTTCGTGACCGTCAGCAGAATATAGACTAGGGAAGCAGACACACGACGACCATAGAAATGGTGTGTGGCTTCATGCCACCTGTTTCCAGCGTAGGGCTGAGCAACTGCATCTGCCGAGGCCCGTTAGCTAAGTTGGTTAGAGCGTCGTGCTAATAACGCGAAGGTCGTGGGTTCGATCCCCCCACGGGCCACTACTCTTTTACTACTACGAAAAGGCAGCGCCGATTTCAGCTGGCGAGTGTGATGACCAAAAGATCATCACCCTGCGTGGAAGTTGACAGAGGATCCGAACCCGACTCGTCGGGAAGCGCCACAGCATTCACTCGGCAATGGCCATAATATCTTGAATACACTGGTTCTCAACCGATAAAGAGAAAATGAAAGAAAATGTCCGATTGCCGATGCGTAACAACTTTGGCCCCTGTCAGTACTTGGGCGGGTGAGCGCATGGGAACACAGGGCACTATTTGCACTTTTACTTCCTATTTTTGTTTCTCCTTTGTTTTCGGAGCTACAGCCCGATTCGGTCAGGGAGACGCCACCGTGAAATGAAGGGGGCGTGCTGTGTGTCCATCGCCTCGCCTCTCCTTACCTCTCTCAGTCGTTTCTCGTGCTTGTCGTTTTGATAAAGGCCGACTTGAGAGCGTCAGCTCTCGCGTCAGCTGAGCAAAGTCGAGACAAGTCGAGACACGAGACAAGTCGAGACACACTAAGGGCTGGTATGCAGCGAGTAAGAGGGCGAAAAAACAATAATTTAAGAGCGCGTGGCAAAAGTACTCATACGCGAAATTAAAAGCCTGCTGCGGTGGCCGGGAATCGAACCCGGATCAACTGCTTGGAAGGCAACTATGCTGACCATTACACCACCACCGCACAAGCGAGCGCCGCGCGTCCGCGCTGTGTCGGCTTCCCGCCAGTCGGCAGCGGCCGAAGGTGATAGTACCTGGCAGGCGCATTTCGAGGCAGGCTAGGGGAGCACATCCAGACGCATTCGGACAGCGTATCCGCGCACATTTCGCATCCTTTGGCAAGAGTTGGGCGCCGGCGACGCAAGAGTACGCAGAGGCCCGCGTTCTGGCGGCATTTTTAAGCAGTGCAGTGCAGGATTCAGCGTCTGCAGCATCTTTCCCACAGAATGCTACGGCGCTTGACGGCAGTCCCACTTTCCCTTGAGACGTCTGCTCGGAAAGCAGCGTCAAGTTACCGCTGGCCGCAGCATCGGTGGTTCAGTGGTAGAATGCTCGCCTGCCACGCGGGCGGCCCGGGTTCGATTCCCGGCCGATGCATCATTTTGCTTTTCCCGCGATGATGCTGCCGCGTGGCTTGAGCGCTTGAGATGCACGATCCACAAGAATGTGTAGCTGGATTTCCCTTGAGAAGGACCGAGAACGCAGCACTCGCGGGTCCCCACTAGGACGCTCGCATCATGTTCTACAGACTAGCGTCGGCCTGGCCTCACAAGTTGCTGGGTCCGGGTGCCTCCGAGGCTCTGAACTTTAACGACAAGGAGTGCTGCCTATCGTTGCAACAGCTGCAGCAGCACCGCAATCAACTGGGCCGGCAGTGCACGTGTAGCAACAGAACACGTTATCCAGGAAGTACAGTGTCTCTACGTCTAATATTGGGTACGGTATTTACCCAGTTTCCAGGACAAGCGGTGCACCCGTGCCTCGGTAGCGCAGTAGGCAGCGCGTAAGTCTCATAATCTTAAGGTCGTGAGTTCGATCCTCACCCGGGGCATTTAATTTTCTGTGACTGATGGTGGTGCTGTTGCTAGGGCGCCAACGTATTTCTTGTTTGTTATCCACAACGTTTCAACGCTTCAGCGGGAAAATGTTTACTTCCTGTTATTGCTACTTACAGCTTCCCTTTTCCTCTTCTCCCAGCAGAGCATGAAGCCAAAAGCATTGCTCTGCGACGTTTGAGGTGCGCGCCTTGCCAGTCAGTATGTGCAAAGATGCTCGCAAAGAGAGAGGGGCGCCGACGCGGCACTCGACACGAAATGCGACAAGCGACCGTACGAACGGTCGAACGAAACGGCTACATCCGGTGTGGTCTAGTGGCTAGGATACCTGGCTTTCACCCAGGAGGTCCGGGTTCGATTCCCGGTACCGGAACGGAATTTTTTCCACACGAATCGTGGCAAGTTTGAGCTGTCCGAGCAGCCGTTTGCCGTCCTGCTCGCAATATAGCTACTGTTTCGTGACCGTCAGCAGAATATAGACTAGGGAAGCAGACACACGACGACCATAGAAATGGTGTGTGGCTTCATGCCACCTGTTTCCAGCGTAGGGCTGAGCAACTGCATCTGCCGAGGCCCGTTAGCTCAGTTGGTTAGAGCGTCGTGCTAATAACGCGAAGGTCGTGGGTTCGATCCCCCCACGGGCCACTACTCTTTTACTACTACGAAAAGGCAGCGCCGATTTCAGCTGGCGAGTGTGATGACCAAAAGATCATCACCCTGCGTGGAAGTTGACAGAGGATCCGAACCCGACTCGTCGGGAAGCGCTACAGCATTCACTCGGCAATGGCCATAATATCTTGAATACACTGGTTCTCAACCGATAAAGAGAAAATGAAAGAAAATGTCCGATTGCCGATGCGTAACAACTTTGGCCCCTGTCAGTACTTGGGCGGGTGAGCGCATGGGAACACAGGGCACTATTTGCACTTTTACTTCCTATTTTTGTTTCTCCTTTGTTTTCGGAGCTACAGCCCGATTCGGTCAGGGAGACGCCACCGTGAAATGAAGGGGGCGTGCTGTGTGTCCATCGCCTCGCCTCTCCTTACCTCTCTCAGTCGTTTCTCGTGCTTGTCGTTGTGATAAAGGCCGACTTGAGAGCGTCAGCTCTCGCGTCAGCTGAGCAAAGTCGAGACAAGTCGAGACACGAGACAAGTCGAGACACACTAAGGGCTGGTATGCAGCGAGTAAGAGGGCGAAAAAACAATAATTTAAGAGCGCGTGGCAAAAGTACTCATACGCGAAATTAAAAGCCTGCTGCGGTGGCCGGGAATCGAACCCGGATCAACTGCTTGGAAGGCAACTATGCTGACCATTACACCACCACCGCACAAGCGAGCGCCGCGCGTCCGCGCTGTGTCGGCTTCCCGCCAGTCGGCAGCGGCCGAAGGTGATAGTACCTGGCAGGCGCATTTCGAGGCAGGCTAGGGGAGCACATCCAGACGCATTCGGACAGCGTATCCGCGCACATTTCGCATCCTTTGGCAAGAGTTGGGCGCCGGCGACGCAAGAGTACGCAGAGGCCCGCGTTCTGGCGGCATTTTTAAGCAGTGCAGTGCAGGATTCAGCGTCTGCAGCATCTTTCCCACAGAATGCTACGGCGCTTGACGGCAGTCTCACTTTCCCTTGAGACGTCTGCTCGGAAAGCAGCGTCAAGTTACCGCTGGCCGCAGCATCGGTGGTTCAGTGGTAGAATGCTCGCCTGCCACGCGGGCGGCCCGGGTTCGATTCCCGGCCGATGCATCATTTTGCTTTTCCCGCGATGATGCTGCCGCGTGGCTTGAGCGCTTGAGATGCACGATCCACAAGAATGTGTAGCTGGATTTCCCTTGAGAAGGACCGAGAACGCAGCACTCGCGGGTCCCCACTAGGACGCTCGCATCATGTTCTACAGACTAGCGTCGGCCTGGCCTCACAAGTTGCTGGGTCCGGGTGCCTCCGAGGCTCTGAACTTTAACGACAAGGAGTGCTGCCTATCGTTGCAACAGCTGCAGCAGCACCGCAATCAACTGGGCCGGCAGTGCACGTGTAGCAACAGAACACGTTATCCAGGAAGTACAGTGTCTCTACGTCTAATATTGGGTACGGTATTTACCCAGTTTCCAGGACAAGCGGTGCACCCGTGCCTCGGTAGCGCAGTAGGCAGCGCGTAAGTCTCATAATCTTAAGGTCGTGAGTTCGATCCTCACCCGGGGCATTTAATTTTCTGTGACTGATGGTGGTGCTGTTGCTAGGGCGCCAACGTATTTCTTGTTTGTTATCCACAACGTTTCAACGCTTCAGCGGGAAAATGTTTACTTCCTGTTATTGCTACTTACAGCTTCCCTTTTCCTCTTCTCCCAGCAGAGCATGAAGCCAAAAGCATTGCTCTGCGACGTTTGAGGTGCGCGCCTTGCCAGTCAGTATGTGCAAAGATGCTCGCAAAGAGAGAGGGGCGCCGACGCGGCACTCGACACGAAATGCGACAAGCGACCGTACGAACGGTCGAACGAAACGGCGACATCCGGTGTGGTCTAGTGGCTAGGATACCTGGCTTTCACCCAGGAGGCCCGGGTTCGATTCCCGGTACCGGAACGGAATTTTTTCCACACGAATCGTGGCAAGTTTGAGCTGTCCGAGCAGCCGTTTGCCGTCCTGCTCGCAATATAGCTACTGTTTCGTGACCGTCAGCAGAATATAGACTAGGGAAGCAGACACACGACGACCATAGAAATGGTGTGTGGCTTCATGCCACCTGTTTCCAGCGTAGGGCTGAGCAACTGCATCTGCCGAGGCCCGTTAGCTCAGTTGGTTAGAGCGTCGTGCTAATAACGCGAAGGTCGTGGGTTCGATCCCCCCACGGGCCACTACTCTTTTACTACTACGAAAAGGCAGCGCCGATTTCAGCTGGCGAGTGTGATGACCAAAAGATCATCACCCTGCGTGGAAGTTGACAGAGGATCCGAACCCGACTCGTCGGGAAGCGCTACAGCATTCACTCGGCAATGGCCATAATATCTTGAATACACTGGTTCTCAACCGATAAAGAGAAAATGAAAGAAAATGTCCGATTGCCGATGCGTAACAACTTTGGCCCCTGTCAGTACTTGGGCGGGTGAGCGCATGGGAACACAGGGCACTATTTGCACTTTTACTTCCTATTTTTGTTTCTCCTTTGTTTTCGGAGCTACAGCCCGATTCGGTCAGGGAGACGCCACCGTGAAATGAAGGGGGCGTGCTGTGTGTCCATCGCCTCGCCTCTCCTTACCTCTCTCAGTCGTTTCTCGTGCTTGTCGTTTTGATAAAGGCCGACTTGAGAGCGTCAGCTCTCGCGTCAGCTGAGCAAAGTCGAGACAAGTCGAGACACGAGACAAGTCGAGACACACTAAGGGCTGGTATGCAGCGAGTAAGAGGGCGAAAAAACAATAATTTAAGAGCGCGTGGCAAAAGTACTCATACGCGAAATTAAAAGCCTGCTGCGGTGGCCGGGAATCGAACCCGGATCAACTGCTTGGAAGGCAACTATGCTGACCATTACACCACCACCGCACAAGCGAGCGCCGCGCGTCCGCGCTGTGTCGGCTTCCCGCCAGTCGGCAGCGGCCGAAGGTGATAGTACCTGGCAGGCGCATTTCGAGGCAGGCTAGGGGAGCACATCCAGACGCATTCGGACAGCGTATCCGCGCACATTTCGCATCCTTTGGCAAGAGTTGGGCGCCGGCGACGCAAGAGTACGCAGAGGCCCGCGTTCTGGCGGCATTTTTAAGCAGTGCAGTGCAGGATTCAGCGTCTGCAGCATCTTTCCCACAGAATGCTACGGCGCTTGACGGCAGTCCCACTTTCCCTTGAGACGTCTGCTCGGAAAGCAGCGTCAAGTTACCGCTGGCCGCAGCATCGGTGGTTCAGTGGTAGAATGCTCGCCTGCCACGCGGGCGGCCCGGGTTCGATTCCCGGCCGATGCATCATTTTGCTTTTCCCGCGATGATGCTGCCGCGTGGCTTGAGCGCTTGAGATGCACGATCCACAAGAATGTGTAGCTGGATTTCCCTTGAGAAGGACCGAGAACGCAGCACTCGCGGGTCCCCACTAGGACGCTCGCATCATGTTCTACAGACTAGCGTCGGCCTGGCCTCACAAGTTGCTGGGTCCGGGTGCCTCCGAGGCTCTGAACTTTAACGACAAGGAGTGCTGCCTATCGTTGCAACAGCTGCAGCAGCACCGCAATCAACTGGGCCGGCAGTGCACGTGTAGCAACAGAACACGTTATCCAGGAAGTACAGTGTCTCTACGTCTAATATTGGGTACGGTATTTACCCAGTTTCCAGGACAAGCGGTGCACCCGTGCCTCGGTAGCGCAGTAGGCAGCGCGTAAGTCTCATAATCTTAAGGTCGTGAGTTCGATCCTCACCCGGGGCATTTAATTTTCTGTGACTGATGGTGGTGCTGTTGCTAGGGCGCCAACGTATTTCTTGTTTGTTATCCACAACGTTTCAACGCTTCAGCGGGAAAATGTTTACTTCCTGTTATTGCTACTTACAGCTTCCCTTTTCCTCTTCTCCCAGCAGAGCATGAAGCCAAAAGCATTGCTCTGCGACGTTTGAGGTGCGCGCCTTGCCAGTCACTATGTGCAAAGATGCTCGCAAAGAGAGAGGGGCGCCGACGCGGCACTCGACACGAAATGCGACAAGCGACCGTACGAACGGTCGAACGAAACGGCGACATCCGGTGTGGTCTAGTGGCTAGGATACCTGGCTTTCACCCAGGAGGCCCGGGTTCGATTCCCGGTACCGGAACGGAATTTTTTCCACACGAATCGTGGCAAGTTTGAGCTGTCCGAGCAGCCGTTTGCCGTCCTGCTCGCAATATAGCTACTGTTTCGTGACCGTCAGCAGAATATAGACTAGGGAAGCAGACACACGACGACCATAGAAATGGTGTGTGGCTTCATGCCCCCTGTTTCCAGCGTAGGGCTGAGCAACTGCATCTGCCGAGGCCCGTTAGCTCAGTTGGTTAGAGCGTCGTGCTAATAACGCGAAGGTCGTGGGTTCGATCCCCCCACGGGCCACTACTCTTTTACTACTACGAAAAGGCAGCGCCGATTTCAGCTGGCGAGTGTGATGACCAAAAGATCATCACCCTGCGTGGAAGTTGACAGAGGATCCGAACCCGACTCGTCGGGAAGCGCTACAGCATTCACTCGGCAATGGCCATAATATCTTGAATACACTGGTTCTCAACCGATAAAGAGAAAATGAAAGAAAATGTCCGATTGCCGATGCGTAACAACTTTGGCCCCTGTCAGTACTTGGGCGGGTGAGCGCATGGGAACACAGGGCACTATTTGCACTTTTACTTCCTATTTTTGTTTCTCCTTTGTTTTCGGAGCTACAGCCCGATTCGGTCAGGGAGACGCCACCGTGAAATGAAGGGGGCGTGCTGTGTGTCCATCGCCTCGCCTCTCCTTACCTCTCTCAGTCGTTTCTCGTGCTTGTCGTTTTGATAAAGGCCGACTTGAGAGCGTCAGCTCTCGCGTCAGCTGAGCAAAGTCGAGACAAGTCGAGACACGAGACAAGTCGAGACACACTAAGGGCTGGTATGCAGCGAGTAAGAGGGCGAAAAAACAATAATTTAAGAGCGCGTGGCAAAAGTACTCATACGCGAAATTAAAAGCCTGCTGCGGTGGCCGGGAATCGAACCCGGATCAACTGCTTGGAAGGCAACTATGCTGACCATTACACCACCACCGCACAAGCGAGCGCCGCGCGTCCGCGCTGTGTCGGCTTCCCGCCAGTCGGCAGCGGCCGAAGGTGATAGTACCTGGCAGGCGCATTTCGAGGCAGGCTAGGGGAGCACATCCAGACGCATTCGGACAGCGTATCCGCGCACATTTCGCATCCTTTGGCAAGAGTTGGGCGCCGGCGACGCAAGAGTACGCAGAGGCCCGCGTTCTGGCGGCATTTTTAAGCAGTGCAGTGCAGGATTCAGCGTCTGCAGCATCTTTCCCACAGAATGCTACGGCGCTTGACGGCAGTCCCACTTTCCCTTGAGACGTCTGCTCGGAAAGCAGCGTCAAGTTACCGCTGGCCGCAGCATCGGTGGTTCAGTGGTAGAATGCTCGCCTGCCACGCGGGCGGCCCGGGTTCGATTCCCGGCCGATGCATCATTTTGCTTTTCCCGCGATGATGCTGCCGCGTGGCTTGAGCGCTTGAGATGCACGATCCACAAGAATGTGTAGCTGGATTTCCCTTGAGAAGGACCGAGAACGCAGCACTCGCGGGTCCCCACTAGGACGCTCGCATCATGTTCTACAGACTAGCGTCGGCCTGGCCTCACAAGTTGCTGGGTCCGGGTGCCTCCGAGGCTCTGAACTTTAACGACAAGGAGTGCTGCCTATCGTTGCAACAGCTGCAGCAGCACCGCAATCAACTGGGCCGGCAGTGCACGTGTAGCAACAGAACACGTTATCCAGGAAGTACAGTGTCTCTACGTCTAATATTGGGTACGGTATTTACCCAGTTTCCAGGACAAGCGGTGCACCCGTGCCTCGGTAGCGCAGTAGGCAGCGCGTAAGTCTCATAATCTTAAGGTCGTGAGTTCGATCCTCACCCGGGGCATTTAATTTTCTGTGACTGATGGTGGTGCTGTTGCTAGGGCGCCAACGTATTTCTTGTTTGTTATCCACAACGTTTCAACGCTTCAGCGGGAAAATGTTTACTTCCTGTTATTGCTACTTACAGCTTCCCTTTTCCTCTTCTCCCAGCAGAGCATGAAGCCAAAAGCATTGCTCTGCGACGTTTGAGGTGCGCGCCTTGCCAGTCAGTATGTGCAAAGATGCTCGCAAAGAGAGAGGGGCGCCGACGCGGCACTCGACACGAAATGCGACAAGCGACCGTACGAACGGTCGAACGAAACGGCGACATCCGGTGTGGTCTAGTGGCTAGGATACCTGGCTTTCACCCAGGAGGCCCGGGTTCGATTACCGGTACCGGAACGGAATTTTTTCCACACGAATCGTGGCAAGTTTGAGCTGTCCGAGCAGCCGTTTGCCGTCCTGCTCGCAATATAGCTACTGTTTCGTGACCGTCAGCAGAATATAGACTAGGGAAGCAGACACACGACGACCATAGAAATGGTGTGTGGCTTCATGCCACCTGTTTCCAGCGTAGGGCTGAGCAACTGCATCTGCCGAGGCCCGTTAGCTAAGTTGGTTAGAGCGTCGTGCTAATAACGCGAAGGTCGTGGGTTCGATCCCCCCACGGGCCACTACTCTTTTACTACTACGAAAAGGCAGCGCCGATTTCAGCTGGCGAGTGTGATGACCAAAAGATCATCACCCTGCGTGGAAGTTGACAGAGGATCCGAACCCGACTCGTCGGGAAGCGCTACAGCATTCACTCGGCAATGGCCATAATATCTTGAATACACTGGTTCTCAACCGATAAAGAGAAAATGAAAGAAAATGTCCGATTGCCGATGCGTAACAACTTTGGCCCCTGTCAGTACTTGGGCGGGTGAGCGCATGGGAACACAGGGCACTATTTGCACTTTTACTTCCTATTTTTGTTTCTCCTTTGTTTTCGGAGCTACAGCCCGATTCGGTCAGGGAGACGCCACCGTGAAATGAAGGGGGCGTGCTGTGTGTCCATCGCCTCGCCTCTCCTTACCTCTCTCAGTCGTTTCTCGTGCTTGTCGTTTTGATAAAGGCCGACTTGAGAGCGTCAGCTCTCGCGTCAGCTGAGCAAAGTCGAGACAAGTCGAGACACGAGACAAGTCGAGACACACTAAGGGCTGGTATGCAGCGAGTAAGAGGGCGAAAAAACAATAATTTAAGAGCGCGTGGCAAAAGTACTCATACGCGAAATTAAAAGCCTGCTGCGGTGGCCGGGAATCGAACCCGGATCAACTGCTTGGAAGGCAACTATGCTGACCATTACACCACCACCGCACAAGCGAGCGCCGCGCGTCCGCGCTGTGTCGGCTTCCCGCCAGTCGGCAGCGGCCGAAGGTGATAGTACCTGGCAGGCGCATTTCGAGGCAGGCTAGGGGAGCACATCCAGACGCATTCGGACAGCGTATCCGCGCACATTTCGCATCCTTTGGCAAGAGTTGGGCGCCGGCGACGCAAGAGTACGCAGAGGCCCGCGTTCTGGCGGCATTTTTAAGCAGTGCAGTGCAGGATTCAGCGTCTGCAGCATCTTTCCCACAGAATGCTACGGCGCTTGACGGCAGTCCCACTTTCCCTTGAGACGTCTGCTCGGAAAGCAGCGTCAAGTTACCGCTGGCCGCAGCATCGGTGGTTCAGTGGTAGAATGCTCGCCTGCCACGCGGGCGGCCCGGGTTCGATTCCCGGCCGATGCATCATTTTGCTTTTCCCGCGATGATGCTGCCGCGTGGCTTGAGCGCTTGAGATGCACGATCCACAAGAATGTGTAGCTGGATTTCCCTTGAGAAGGACCGAGAACGCAGCACTCGCGGGTCCCCACTAGGACGCTCGCATCATGTTCTACAGACTAGCGTCGGCCTGGCCTCACAAGTTGCTGGGTCCGGGTGCCTCCGAGGCTCTGAACTTTAACGACAAGGAGTGCTGCCTATCGTTGCAACAGCTGCAGCAGCACCGCAATCAACTGGGCCGGCAGTGCACGTGTAGCAACAGAACACGTTATCCAGGAAGTACAGTGTCTCTACGTCTAATATTGGGTACGGTATTTACCCAGTTTCCAGGACAAGCGGTGCACCCGTGCCTCGGTAGCGCAGTAGGCAGCGCGTAAGTCTCATAATCTTAAGGTCGTGAGTTCGATCCTCACCCGGGGCATTTAATTTTCTGTGACTGATGGTGGTGCTGTTGCTAGGGCGCCAACGTATTTCTTGTTTGTTATCCACAACGTTTCAACGCTTCAGCGGGAAAATGTTTACTTCCTGTTATTGCTACTTACAGCTTCCCTTTTCCTCTTCTCCCAGCAGAGCATGAAGCCAAAAGCATTGCTCTGCGACGTTTGAGGTGCGCGCCTTGCCAGTCAGTATGTGCAAAGATGCTCGCAAAGAGAGAGGGGCGCCGACGCGGCACTCGACACGAAATGCGACAAGCGACCGTACGAACGGTCGAACGAAACGGCTACATCCGGTGTGGTCTAGTGGCTAGGATACCTGGCTTTCACCCAGGAGGTCCGGGTTCGATTCCCGGTACCGGAACGGAATTTTTTCCACACGAATCGTGGCAAGTTTGAGCTGTCCGAGCAGCCGTTTGCCGTCCTGCTCGCAATATAGCTACTGTTTCGTGACCGTCAGCAGAATATAGACTAGGGAAGCAGACACACGACGACCATAGAAATGGTGTGTGGCTTCATGCCACCTGTTTCCAGCGTAGGGCTGAGCAACTGCATCTGCCGAGGCCCGTTAGCTCAGTTGGTTAGAGCGTCGTGCTAATAACGCGAAGGTCGTGGGTTCGATCCCCCCACGGGCCACTACTCTTTTACTACTACGAAAAGGCAGCGCCGATTTCAGCTGGCGAGTGTGATGACCAAAAGATCATCACCCTGCGTGGAAGTTGACAGAGGATCCGAACCCGACTCGTCGGGAAGCGCTACAGCATTCACTCGGCAATGGCCATAATATCTTGAATACACTGGTTCTCAACCGATAAAGAGAAAATGAAAGAAAATGTCCGATTGCCGATGCGTAACAACTTTGGCCCCTGTCAGTACTTGGGCGGGTGAGCGCATGGGAACACAGGGCACTATTTGCACTTTTACTTCCTATTTTTGTTTCTCCTTTGTTTTCGGAGCTACAGCCCGATTCGGTCAGGGAGACGCCACCGTGAAATGAAGGGGGCGTGCTGTGTGTCCATCGCCTCGCCTCTCCTTACCTCTCTCAGTCGTTTCTCGTGCTTGTCGTTTTGATAAAGGCCGACTTGAGAGCGTCAGCTCTCGCGTCAGCTGAGCAAAGTCGAGACAAGTCGAGACACGAGACAAGTCGAGACACACTAAGGGCTGGTATGCAGCGAGTAAGAGGGCGAAAAAACAATAATTTAAGAGCGCGTGGCAAAAGTACTCATACGCGAAATTAAAAGCCTGCTGCGGTGGCCGGGAATCGAACCCGGATCAACTGCTTGGAAGGCAACTATGCTGACCATTACACCACCACCGCACAAGCGAGCGCCGCGCGTCCGCGCTGTGTCGGCTTCCCGCCAGTCGGCAGCGGCCGAAGGTGATAGTACCTGGCAGGCGCATTTCGAGGCAGGCTAGGGGAGCACATCCAGACGCATTCGGACAGCGTATCCGCGCACATTTCGCATCCTTTGGCAAGAGTTGGGCGCCGGCGACGCAAGAGTACGCAGAGGCCCGCGTTCTGGCGGCATTTTTAAGCAGTGCAGTGCAGGATTCAGCGTCTGCAGCATCTTTCCCACAGAATGCTACGGCGCTTGACGGCAGTCCCACTTTCCCTTGAGACGTCTGCTCGGAAAGCAGCGTCAAGTTACCGCTGGCCGCAGCATCGGTGGTTCAGTGGTAGAATGCTCGCCTGCCACGCGGGCGGCCCGGGTTCGATTCCCGGCCGATGCATCATTTTGCTTTTCCCGCGATGATGCTGCCGCGTGGCTTGAGCGCTTGAGATGCACGATCCACAAGAATGTGTAGCTGGATTTCCCTTGAGAAGGACCGAGAACGCAGCACTCGCGGGTCCCCACTAGGACGCTCGCATCATGTTCTACAGACTAGCGTCGGCCTGGCCTCACAAGTTGCTGGGTCCGGGTGCCTCCGAGGCTCTGAACTTTAACGACAAGGAGTGCTGCCTATCGTTGCAACAGCTGCAGCAGCACCGCAATCAACTGGGCCGGCAGTGCACGTGTAGCAACAGAACACGTTATCCAGGAAGTACAGTGTCTCTACGTCTAATATTGGGTACGGTATTTACCCAGTTTCCAGGACAAGCGGTGCACCCGTGCCTCGGTAGCGCAGTAGGCAGCGCGTAAGTCTCATAATCTTAAGGTCGTGAGTTCGATCCTCACCCGGGGCATTTAATTTTCTGTGACTGATGGTGGTGCTGTTGCTAGGGCGCCAACGTATTTCTTGTTTGTTATCCACAACGTTTCAACGCTTCAGCGGGAAAATGTTTACTTCCTGTTATTGCTACTTACAGCTTCCCTTTTCCTCTTCTCCCAGCAGAGCATGAAGCCAAAAGCATTGCTCTGCGACGTTTGAGGTGCGCGCCTTGCCAGTCAGTATGTGCAAAGATGCTCGCAAAGAGAGAGGGGCGCCGACGCGGCACTCGACACGAAATGCGACAAGCGACCGTACGAACGGTCGAACGAAACGGCGACATCCGGTGTGGTCTAGTGGCTAGGATACCTGGCTTTCACCCAGGAGGCCCGGGTTCGATTCCCGGTACCGGAACGGAATTTTTTCCACACGAATCGTGGCAAGTTTGAGCTGTCCGAGCAGCCGTTTGCCGTCCTGCTCGCAATATAGCTACTGTTTCGTGACCGTCAGCAGAATATAGACTAGGGAAGCAGACACACGACGACCATAGAAATGGTGTGTGGCTTCATGCCACCTGTTTCCAGCGTAGGGCTGAGCAACTGCATCTGCCGAGGCCCGTTAGCTCAGTTGGTTAGAGCGTCGTGCTAATAACGCGAAGGTCGTGGGTTCGATCCCCCCACGGGCCACTACTCTTTTACTACTACGAAAAGGCAGCGCCGATTTCAGCTGGCGAGTGTGATGACCAAAAGATCATCACCCTGCGTGGAAGTTGACAGAGGATCCGAACCCGACTCGTCGGGAAGCGCTACAGCATTCACTCGGCAATGGCCATAATATCTTGAATACACTGGTTCTCAACCGATAAAGAGAAAATGAAAGAAAATGTCCGATTGCCGATGCGTAACAACTTTGGCCCCTGTCAGTACTTGGGCGGGTGAGCGCATGGGAACACAGGGCACTATTTGCACTTTTACTTCCTATTTTTGTTTCTCCTTTGTTTTCGGAGCTACAGCCCGATTCGGTCAGGGAGACGCCACCGTGAAATGAAGGGGGCGTGCTGTGTGTCCATCGCCTCGCCTCTCCTTACCTCTCTCAGTCGTTTCTCGTGCTTGTCGTTTTGATAAAGGCCGACTTGAGAGCGTCAGCTCTCGCGTCAGCTGAGCAAAGTCGAGACAAGTCGAGACACGAGACAAGTCGAGACACACTAAGGGCTGGTATGCAGCGAGTAAGAGGGCGAAAAAACAATAATTTAAGAGCGCGTGGCAAAAGTACTCATACGCGAAATTAAAAGCCTGCTGCGGTGGCCGGGAATCGAACCCGGATCAACTGCTTGGAAGGCAACTATGCTGACCATTACACCACCACCGCACAAGCGAGCGCCGCGCGTCCGCGCTGTGTCGGCTTCCCGCCAGTCGGCAGCGGCCGAAGGTGATAGTACCTGGCAGGCGCATTTCGAGGCAGGCTAGGGGAGCACATCCAGACGCATTCGGACAGCGTATCCGCGCACATTTCGCATCCTTTGGCAAGAGTTGGGCGCCGGCGACGCAAGAGTACGCAGAGGCCCGCGTTCTGGCGGCATTTTTAAGCAGTGCAGTGCAGGATTCAGCGTCTGCAGCATCTTTCCCACAGAATGCTACGGCGCTTGACGGCAGTCCCACTTTCCCTTGAGACGTCTGCTCGGAAAGCAGCGTCAAGTTACCGCTGGCCGCAGCATCGGTGGTTCAGTGGTAGAATGCTCGCCTGCCACGCGGGCGGCCCGGGTTCGATTCCCGGCCGATGCATCATTTTGCTTTTCCCGCGATGATGCTGCCGCGTGGCTTGAGCGCTTGAGATGCACGATCCACAAGAATGTGTAGCTGGATTTCCCTTGAGAAGGACCGAGAACGCAGCACTCGCGGGTCCCCACTAGGACGCTCGCATCATGTTCTACAGACTAGCGTCGGCCTGGCCTCACAAGTTGCTGGGTCCGGGTGCCTCCGAGGCTCTGAACTTTAACGACAAGGAGTGCTGCCTATCGTTGCAACAGCTGCAGCAGCACCGCAATCAACTGGGCCGGCAGTGCACGTGTAGCAACAGAACACGTTATCCAGGAAGTACAGTGTCTCTACGTCTAATATTGGGTACGGTATTTACCCAGTTTCCAGGACAAGCGGTGCACCCGTGCCTCGGTAGCGCAGTAGGCAGCGCGTAAGTCTCATAATCTTAAGGTCGTGAGTTCGATCCTCACCCGGGGCATTTAATTTTCTGTGACTGATGGTGGTGCTGTTGCTAGGGCGCCAACGTATTTCTTGTTTGTTATCCACAACGTTTCAACGCTTCAGCGGGAAAATGTTTACTTCCTGTTATTGCTACTTACAGCTTCCCTTTTCCTCTTCTCCCAGCAGAGCATGAAGCCAAAAGCATTGCTCTGCGACGTTTGAGGTGCGCGCCTTGCCAGTCAGTATGTGCAAAGATGCTCGCAAAGAGAGAGGGGCGCCGACGCGGCACTCGACACGAAATGCGACAAGCGACCGTACGAACGGTCGAACGAAACGGCGACATCCGGTGTGGTCTAGTGGCTAGGATACCTGGCTTTCACCCAGGAGGCCCGGGTTCGATTACCGGTACCGGAACGGAATTTTTTCCACACGAATCGTGGCAAGTTTGAGCTGTCCGAGCAGCCGTTTGCCGTCCTGCTCGCAATATAGCTACTGTTTCGTGACCGTCAGCAGAATATAGACTAGGGAAGCAGACACACGACGACCATAGAAATGGTGTGTGGCTTCATGCCACCTGTTTCCAGCGTAGGGCTGAGCAACTGCATCTGCCGAGGCCCGTTAGCTAAGTTGGTTAGAGCGTCGTGCTAATAACGCGAAGGTCGTGGGTTCGATCCCCCCACGGGCCACTACTCTTTTACTACTACGAAAAGGCAGCGCCGATTTCAGCTGGCGAGTGTGATGACCAAAAGATCATCACCCTGCGTGGAAGTTGACAGAGGATCCGAACCCGACTCGTCGGGAAGCGCTACAGCATTCACTCGGCAATGGCCATAATATCTTGAATACACTGGTTCTCAACCGATAAAGAGAAAATGAAAGAAAATGTCCGATTGCCGATGCGTAACAACTTTGGCCCCTGTCAGTACTTGGGCGGGTGAGCGCATGGGAACACAGGGCACTATTTGCACTTTTACTTCCTATTTTTGTTTCTCCTTTGTTTTCGGAGCTACAGCCCGATTCGGTCAGGGAGACGCCACCGTGAAATGAAGGGGGCGTGCTGTGTGTCCATCGCCTCGCCTCTCCTTACCTCTCTCAGTCGTTTCTCGTGCTTGTCGTTTTGATAAAGGCCGACTTGAGAGCGTCAGCTCTCGCGTCAGCTGAGCAAAGTCGAGACAAGTCGAGACACGAGACAAGTCGAGACACACTAAGGGCTGGTATGCAGCGAGTAAGAGGGCGAAAAAACAATAATTTAAGAGCGCGTGGCAAAAGTACTCATACGCGAAATTAAAAGCCTGCTGCGGTGGCCGGGAATCGAACCCGGATCAACTGCTTGGAAGGCAACTATGCTGACCATTACACCACCACCGCACAAGCGAGCGCCGCGCGTCCGCGCTGTGTCGGCTTCCCGCCAGTCGGCAGCGGCCGAAGGTGATAGTACCTGGCAGGCGCATTTCGAGGCAGGCTAGGGGAGCACATCCAGACGCATTCGGACAGCGTATCCGCGCACATTTCGCATCCTTTGGCAAGAGTTGGGCGCCGGCGACGCAAGAGTACGCAGAGGCCCGCGTTCTGGCGGCATTTTTAAGCAGTGCAGTGCAGGATTCAGCGTCTGCAGCATCTTTCCCACAGAATGCTACGGCGCTTGACGGCAGTCCCACTTTCCCTTGAGACGTCTGCTCGGAAAGCAGCGTCAAGTTACCGCTGGCCGCAGCATCGGTGGTTCAGTGGTAGAATGCTCGCCTGCCACGCGGGCGGCCCGGGTTCGATTCCCGGCCGATGCATCATTTTGCTTTTCCCGCGATGATGCTGCCGCGTGGCTTGAGCGCTTGAGATGCACGATCCACAAGAATGTGTAGCTGGATTTCCCTTGAGAAGGACCGAGAACGCAGCACTCGCGGGTCCCCACTAGGACGCTCGCATCATGTTCTACAGACTAGCGTCGGCCTGGCCTCACAAGTTGCTGGGTCCGGGTGCCTCCGAGGCTCTGAACTTTAACGACAAGGAGTGCTGCCTATCGTTGCAACAGCTGCAGCAGCACCGCAATCAACTGGGCCGGCAGTGCACGTGTAGCAACAGAACACGTTATCCAGGAAGTACAGTGTCTCTACGTCTAATATTGGGTACGGTATTTACCCAGTTTCCAGGACAAGCGGTGCACCCGTGCCTCGGTAGCGCAGTAGGCAGCGCGTAAGTCTCATAATCTTAAGGTCGTGAGTTCGATCCTCACCCGGGGCATTTAATTTTCTGTGACTGATGGTGGTGCTGTTGCTAGGGCGCCAACGTATTTCTTGTTTGTTATCCACAACGTTTCAACGCTTCAGCGGGAAAATGTTTACTTCCTGTTATTGCTACTTACAGCTTCCCTTTTCCTCTTCTCCCAGCAGAGCATGAAGCCAAAAGCATTGCTCTGCGACGTTTGAGGTGCGCGCCTTGCCAGTCAGTATGTGCAAAGATGCTCGCAAAGAGAGAGGGGCGCCGACGCGGCACTCGACACGAAATGCGACAAGCGACCGTACGAACGGTCGAACGAAACGGCGACATCCGGTGTGGTCTAGTGGCTAGGATACCTGGCTTTCACCCAGGAGGCCCGGGTTCGATTACCGGTACCGGAACGGAATTTTTTCCACACGAATCGTGGCAAGTTTGAGCTGTCCGAGCAGCCGTTTGCCGTCCTGCTCGCAATATAGCTACTGTTTCGTGACCGTCAGCAGAATATAGACTAGGGAAGCAGACACACGACGACCATAGAAATGGTGTGTGGCTTCATGCCACCTGTTTCCAGCGTAGGGCTGAGCAACTGCATCTGCCGAGGCCCGTTAGCTAAGTTGGTTAGAGCGTCGTGCTAATAACGCGAAGGTCGTGGGTTCGATCCCCCCACGGGCCACTACTCTTTTACTACTACGAAAAGGCAGCGCCGATTTCAGCTGGCGAGTGTGATGACCAAAAGATCATCACCCTGCGTGGAAGTTGACAGAGGATCCGAACCCGACTCGTCGGGAAGCGCTACAGCATTCACTCGGCAATGGCCATAATATCTTGAATACACTGGTTCTCAACCGATAAAGAGAAAATGAAAGAAAATGTCCGATTGCCGATGCGTAACAACTTTGGCCCCTGTCAGTACTTGGGCGGGTGAGCGCATGGGAACACAGGGCACT
Source organism: Schistocerca piceifrons (assembly GCF_021461385.2). Taxonomy (NCBI): domain Eukaryota; kingdom Metazoa; phylum Arthropoda; class Insecta; order Orthoptera; family Acrididae; genus Schistocerca; species Schistocerca piceifrons. The sequence continues at coordinate 437,832 of NW_025728813.1, read as the reverse complement.
ATTTGCACTTTTACTTCCTATTTTTGTTTCTCCTTTGTTTTCGGAGCTACAGCCCGATTCGGTCAGGGAGACGCCACCGTGAAATGAAGGGGGCGTGCTGTGTGTCCATCGCCTCGCCTCTCCTTACCTCTCTCAGTCGTTTCTCGTGCTTGTCGTTTTGATAAAGGCCGACTTGAGAGCGTCAGCTCTCGCGTCAGCTGAGCAAAGTCGAGACAAGTCGAGACACGAGACAAGTCGAGACACACTAAGGGCTGGTATGCAGCGAGTAAGAGGGCGAAAAAACAATAATTTAAGAGCGCGTGGCAAAAGTACTCATACGCGAAATTAAAAGCCTGCTGCGGTGGCCGGGAATCGAACCCGGATCAACTGCTTGGAAGGCAACTATGCTGACCATTACACCACCACCGCACAAGCGAGCGCCGCGCGTCCGCGCTGTGTCGGCTTCCCGCCAGTCGGCAGCGGCCGAAGGTGATAGTACCTGGCAGGCGCATTTCGAGGCAGGCTAGGGGAGCACATCCAGACGCATTCGGACAGCGTATCCGCGCACATTTCGCATCCTTTGGCAAGAGTTGGGCGCCGGCGACGCAAGAGTACGCAGAGGCCCGCGTTCTGGCGGCATTTTTAAGCAGTGCAGTGCAGGATTCAGCGTCTGCAGCATCTTTCCCACAGAATGCTACGGCGCTTGACGGCAGTCCCACTTTCCCTTGAGACGTCTGCTCGGAAAGCAGCGTCAAGTTACCGCTGGCCGCAGCATCGGTGGTTCAGTGGTAGAATGCTCGCCTGCCACGCGGGCGGCCCGGGTTCGATTCCCGGCCGATGCATCATTTTGCTTTTCCCGCGATGATGCTGCCGCGTGGCTTGAGCGCTTGAGATGCACGATCCACAAGAATGTGTAGCTGGATTTCCCTTGAGAAGGACCGAGAACGCAGCACTCGCGGGTCCCCACTAGGACGCTCGCATCATGTTCTACAGACTAGCGTCGGCCTGGCCTCACAAGTTGCTGGGTCCGGGTGCCTCCGAGGCTCTGAACTTTAACGACAAGGAGTGCTGCCTATCGTTGCAACAGCTGCAGCAGCACCGCAATCAACTGGGCCGGCAGTGCACGTGTAGCAACAGAACACGTTATCCAGGAAGTACAGTGTCTCTACGTCTAATATTGGGTACGGTATTTACCCAGTTTCCAGGACAAGCGGTGCACCCGTGCCTCGGTAGCGCAGTAGGCAGCGCGTAAGTCTCATAATCTTAAGGTCGTGAGTTCGATCCTCACCCGGGGCATTTAATTTTCTGTGACTGATGGTGGTGCTGTTGCTAGGGCGCCAACGTATTTCTTGTTTGTTATCCACAACGTTTCAACGCTTCAGCGGGAAAATGTTTACTTCCTGTTATTGCTACTTACAGCTTCCCTTTTCCTCTTCTCCCAGCAGAGCATGAAGCCAAAAGCATTGCTCTGCGACGTTTGAGGTGCGCGCCTTGCCAGTCAGTATGTGCAAAGATGCTCGCAAAGAGAGAGGGGCGCCGACGCGGCACTCGACACGAAATGCGACAAGCGACCGTACGAACGGTCGAACGAAACGGCGACATCCGGTGTGGTCTAGTGGCTAGGATACCTGGCTTTCACCCAGGAGGCCCGGGTTCGATTCCCGGTACCGGAACGGAATTTTTTCCACACGAATCGTGGCAAGTTTGAGCTGTCCGAGCAGCCGTTTGCCGTCCTGCTCGCAATATAGCTACTGTTTCGTGACCGTCAGCAGAATATAGACTAGGGAAGCAGACACACGACGACCATAGAAATGGTGTGTGGCTTCATGCCACCTGTTTCCAGCGTAGGGCTGAGCAACTGCATCTGCCGAGGCCCGTTAGCTAAGTTGGTTAGAGCGTCGTGCTAATAACGCGAAGGTCGTGGGTTCGATCCCCCCACGGGCCACTACTCTTTTACTACTACGAAAAGGCAGCGCCGATTTCAGCTGGCGAGTGTGATGACCAAAAGATCATCACCCTGCGTGGAAGTTGACAGAGGATCCGAACCCGACTCGTCGGGAAGCGCTACAGCATTCACTCGGCAATGGCCATAATATCTTGAATACACTGGTTCTCAACCGATAAAGAGAAAATGAAAGAAAATGTCCGATTGCCGATGCGTAACAACTTTGGCCCCTGTCAGTACTTGGGCGGGTGAGCGCATGGGAACACAGGGCACTATTTGCACTTTTACTTCCTATTTTTGTTTCTCCTTTGTTTTCGGAGCTACAGCCCGATTCGGTCAGGGAGACGCCACCGTGAAATGAAGGGGGCGTGCTGTGTGTCCATCGCCTCGCCTCTCCTTACCTCTCTCAGTCGTTTCTCGTGCTTGTCGTTTTGATAAAGGCCGACTTGAGAGCGTCAGCTCTCGCGTCAGCTGAGCAAAGTCGAGACAAGTCGAGACACGAGACAAGTCGAGACACACTAAGGGCTGGTATGCAGCGAGTAAGAGGGCGAAAAAACAATAATTTAAGAGCGCGTGGCAAAAGTACTCATACGCGAAATTAAAAGCCTGCTGCGGTGGCCGGGAATCGAACCCGGATCAACTGCTTGGAAGGCAACTATGCTGACCATTACACCACCACCGCACAAGCGAGCGCCGCGCGTCCGCGCTGTGTCGGCTTCCCGCCAGTCGGCAGCGGCCGAAGGTGATAGTACCTGGCAGGCGCATTTCGAGGCAGGCTAGGGGAGCACATCCAGACGCATTCGGACAGCGTATCCGCGCACATTTCGCATCCTTTGGCAAGAGTTGGGCGCCGGCGACGCAAGAGTACGCAGAGGCCCGCGTTCTGGCGGCATTTTTAAGCAGTGCAGTGCAGGATTCAGCGTCTGCAGCATCTTTCCCACAGAATGCTACGGCGCTTGACGGCAGTCCCACTTTCCCTTGAGACGTCTGCTCGGAAAGCAGCGTCAAGTTACCGCTGGCCGCAGCATCGGTGGTTCAGTGGTAGAATGCTCGCCTGCCACGCGGGCGGCCCGGGTTCGATTCCCGGCCGATGCATCATTTTGCTTTTCCCGCGATGATGCTGCCGCGTGGCTTGAGCGCTTGAGATGCACGATCCACAAGAATGTGTAGCTGGATTTCCCTTGAGAAGGACCGAGAACGCAGCACTCGCGGGTCCCCACTAGGACGCTCGCATCATGTTCTACAGACTAGCGTCGGCCTGGCCTCACAAGTTGCTGGGTCCGGGTGCCTCCGAGGCTCTGAACTTTAACGACAAGGAGTGCTGCCTATCGTTGCAACAGCTGCAGCAGCACCGCAATCAACTGGGCCGGCAGTGCACGTGTAGCAACAGAACACGTTATCCAGGAAGTACAGTGTCTCTACGTCTAATATTGGGTACGGTATTTACCCAGTTTCCAGGACAAGCGGTGCACCCGTGCCTCGGTAGCGCAGTAGGCAGCGCGTAAGTCTCATAATCTTAAGGTCGTGAGTTCGATCCTCACCCGGGGCATTTAATTTTCTGTGACTGATGGTGGTGCTGTTGCTAGGGCGCCAACGTATTTCTTGTTTGTTATCCACAACGTTTCAACGCTTCAGCGGGAAAATGTTTACTTCCTGTTATTGCTACTTACAGCTTCCCTTTTCCTCTTCTCCCAGCAGAGCATGAAGCCAAAAGCATTGCTCTGCGACGTTTGAGGTGCGCGCCTTGCCAGTCAGTATGTGCAAAGATGCTCGCAAAGAGAGAGGGGCGCCGACGCGGCACTCGACACGAAATGCGACAAGCGACCGTACGAACGGTCGAACGAAACGGCGACATCCGGTGTGGTCTAGTGGCTAGGATACCTGGCTTTCACCCAGGAGGCCCGGGTTCGATTCCCGGTACCGGAACGGAATTTTTTCCACACGAATCGTGGCAAGTTTGAGCTGTCCGAGCAGCCGTTTGCCGTCCTGCTCGCAATATAGCTACTGTTTCGTGACCGTCAGCAGAATATAGACTAGGGAAGCAGACACACGACGACCATAGAAATGGTGTGTGGCTTCATGCCACCTGTTTCCAGCGTAGGGCTGAGCAACTGCATCTGCCGAGGCCCGTTAGCTAAGTTGGTTAGAGCGTCGTGCTAATAACGCGAAGGTCGTGGGTTCGATCCCCCCACGGGCCACTACTCTTTTACTACTACGAAAAGGCAGCGCCGATTTCAGCTGGCGAGTGTGATGACCAAAAGATCATCACCCTGCGTGGAAGTTGACAGAGGATCCGAACCCGACTCGTCGGGAAGCGCTACAGCATTCACTCGGCAATGGCCATAATATCTTGAATACACTGGTTCTCAACCGATAAAGAGAAAATGAAAGAAAATGTCCGATTGCCGATGCGTAACAACTTTGGCCCCTGTCAGTACTTGGGCGGGTGAGCGCATGGGAACACAGGGCACTATTTGCACTTTTACTTCCTATTTTTGTTTCTCCTTTGTTTTCGGAGCTACAGCCCGATTCGGTCAGGGAGACGCCACCGTGAAATGAAGGGGGCGTGCTGTGTGTCCATCGCCTCGCCTCTCCTTACCTCTCTCAGTCGTTTCTCGTGCTTGTCGTTTTGATAAAGGCCGACTTGAGAGCGTCAGCTCTCGCGTCAGCTGAGCAAAGTCGAGACAAGTCGAGACACGAGACAAGTCGAGACACACTAAGGGCTGGTATGCAGCGAGTAAGAGGGCGAAAAAACAATAATTTAAGAGCGCGTGGCAAAAGTACTCATACGCGAAATTAAAAGCCTGCTGCGGTGGCCGGGAATCGAACCCGGATCAACTGCTTGGAAGGCAACTATGCTGACCATTACACCACCACCGCACAAGCGAGCGCCGCGCGTCCGCGCTGTGTCGGCTTCCCGCCAGTCGGCAGCGGCCGAAGGTGATAGTACCTGGCAGGCGCATTTCGAGGCAGGCTAGGGGAGCACATCCAGACGCATTCGGACAGCGTATCCGCGCACATTTCGCATCCTTTGGCAAGAGTTGGGCGCCGGCGACGCAAGAGTACGCAGAGGCCCGCGTTCTGGCGGCATTTTTAAGCAGTGCAGTGCAGGATTCAGCGTCTGCAGCATCTTTCCCACAGAATGCTACGGCGCTTGACGGCAGTCCCACTTTCCCTTGAGACGTCTGCTCGGAAAGCAGCGTCAAGTTACCGCTGGCCGCAGCATCGGTGGTTCAGTGGTAGAATGCTCGCCTGCCACGCGGGCGGCCCGGGTTCGATTCCCGGCCGATGCATCATTTTGCTTTTCCCGCGATGATGCTGCCGCGTGGCTTGAGCGCTTGAGATGCACGATCCACAAGAATGTGTAGCTGGATTTCCCTTGAGAAGGACCGAGAACGCAGCACTCGCGGGTCCCCACTAGGACGCTCGCATCATGTTCTACAGACTAGCGTCGGCCTGGCCTCACAAGTTGCTGGGTCCGGGTGCCTCCGAGGCTCTGAACTTTAACGACAAGGAGTGCTGCCTATCGTTGCAACAGCTGCAGCAGCACCGCAATCAACTGGGCCGGCAGTGCACGTGTAGCAACAGAACACGTTATCCAGGAAGTACAGTGTCTCTACGTCTAATATTGGGTACGGTATTTACCCAGTTTCCAGGACAAGCGGTGCACCCGTGCCTCGGTAGCGCAGTAGGCAGCGCGTAAGTCTCATAATCTTAAGGTCGTGAGTTCGATCCTCACCCGGGGCATTTAATTTTCTGTGACTGATGGTGGTGCTGTTGCTAGGGCGCCAACGTATTTCTTGTTTGTTATCCACAACGTTTCAACGCTTCAGCGGGAAAATGTTTACTTCCTGTTATTGCTACTTACAGCTTCCCTTTTCCTCTTCTCCCAGCAGAGCATGAAGCCAAAAGCATTGCTCTGCGACGTTTGAGGTGCGCGCCTTGCCAGTCAGTATGTGCAAAGATGCTCGCAAAGAGAGAGGGGCGCCGACGCGGCACTCGACACGAAATGCGACAAGCGACCGTACGAACGGTCGAACGAAACGGCGACATCCGGTGTGGTCTAGTGGCTAGGATACCTGGCTTTCACCCAGGAGGCCCGGGTTCGATTCCCGGTACCGGAACGGAATTTTTTCCACACGAATCGTGGCAAGTTTGAGCTGTCCGAGCAGCCGTTTGCCGTCCTGCTCGCAATATAGCTACTGTTTCGTGACCGTCAGCAGAATATAGACTAGGGAAGCAGACACACGACGACCATAGAAATGGTGTGTGGCTTCATGCCACCTGTTTCCAGCGTAGGGCTGAGCAACTGCATCTGCCGAGGCCCGTTAGCTAAGTTGGTTAGAGCGTCGTGCTAATAACGCGAAGGTCGTGGGTTCGATCCCCCCACGGGCCACTACTCTTTTACTACTACGAAAAGGCAGCGCCGATTTCAGCTGGCGAGTGTGATGACCAAAAGATCATCACCCTGCGTGGAAGTTGACAGAGGATCCGAACCCGACTCGTCGGGAAGCGCTACAGCATTCACTCGGCAATGGCCATAATATCTTGAATACACTGGTTCTCAACCGATAAAGAGAAAATGAAAGAAAATGTCCGATTGCCGATGCGTAACAACTTTGGCCCCTGTCAGTACTTGGGCGGGTGAGCGCATGGGAACACAGGGCACTATTTGCACTTTTACTTCCTATTTTTGTTTCTCCTTTGTTTTCGGAGCTACAGCCCGATTCGGTCAGGGAGACGCCACCGTGAAATGAAGGGGGCGTGCTGTGTGTCCATCGCCTCGCCTCTCCTTACCTCTCTCAGTCGTTTCTCGTGCTTGTCGTTTTGATAAAGGCCGACTTGAGAGCGTCAGCTCTCGCGTCAGCTGAGCAAAGTCGAGACAAGTCGAGACACGAGACAAGTCGAGACACACTAAGGGCTGGTATGCAGCGAGTAAGAGGGCGAAAAAACAATAATTTAAGAGCGCGTGGCAAAAGTACTCATACGCGAAATTAAAAGCCTGCTGCGGTGGCCGGGAATCGAACCCGGATCAACTGCTTGGAAGGCAACTATGCTGACCATTACACCACCACCGCACAAGCGAGCGCCGCGCGTCCGCGCTGTGTCGGCTTCCCGCCAGTCGGCAGCGGCCGAAGGTGATAGTACCTGGCAGGCGCATTTCGAGGCAGGCTAGGGGAGCACATCCAGACGCATTCGGACAGCGTATCCGCGCACATTTCGCATCCTTTGGCAAGAGTTGGGCGCCGGCGACGCAAGAGTACGCAGAGGCCCGCGTTCTGGCGGCATTTTTAAGCAGTGCAGTGCAGGATTCAGCGTCTGCAGCATCTTTCCCACAGAATGCTACGGCGCTTGACGGCAGTCCCACTTTCCCTTGAGACGTCTGCTCGGAAAGCAGCGTCAAGTTACCGCTGGCCGCAGCATCGGTGGTTCAGTGGTAGAATGCTCGCCTGCCACGCGGGCGGCCCGGGTTCGATTCCCGGCCGATGCATCATTTTGCTTTTCCCGCGATGATGCTGCCGCGTGGCTTGAGCGCTTGAGATGCACGATCCACAAGAATGTGTAGCTGGATTTCCCTTGAGAAGGACCGAGAACGCAGCACTCGCGGGTCCCCACTAGGACGCTCGCATCATGTTCTACAGACTAGCGTCGGCCTGGCCTCACAAGTTGCTGGGTCCGGGTGCCTCCGAGGCTCTGAACTTTAACGACAAGGAGTGCTGCCTATCGTTGCAACAGCTGCAGCAGCACCGCAATCAACTGGGCCGGCAGTGCACGTGTAGCAACAGAACACGTTATCCAGGAAGTACAGTGTCTCTACGTCTAATATTGGGTACGGTATTTACCCAGTTTCCAGGACAAGCGGTGCACCCGTGCCTCGGTAGCGCAGTAGGCAGCGCGTAAGTCTCATAATCTTAAGGTCGTGAGTTCGATCCTCACCCGGGGCATTTAATTTTCTGTGACTGATGGTGGTGCTGTTGCTAGGGCGCCAACGTATTTCTTGTTTGTTATCCACAACGTTTCAACGCTTCAGCGGGAAAATGTTTACTTCCTGTTATTGCTACTTACAGCTTCCCTTTTCCTCTTCTCCCAGCAGAGCATGAAGCCAAAAGCATTGCTCTGCGACGTTTGAGGTGCGCGCCTTGCCAGTCAGTATGTGCAAAGATGCTCGCAAAGAGAGAGGGGCGCCGACGCGGCACTCGACACGAAATGCGACAAGCGACCGTACGAACGGTCGAACGAAACGGCGACATCCGGTGTGGTCTAGTGGCTAGGATACCTGGCTTTCACCCAGGAGGCCCGGGTTCGATTCCCGGTACCGGAACGGAATTTTTTCCACACGAATCGTGGCAAGTTTGAGCTGTCCGAGCAGCCGTTTGCCGTCCTGCTCGCAATATAGCTACTGTTTCGTGACCGTCAGCAGAATATAGACTAGGGAAGCAGACACACGACGACCATAGAAATGGTGTGTGGCTTCATGCCACCTGTTTCCAGCGTAGGGCTGAGCAACTGCATCTGCCGAGGCCCGTTAGCTAAGTTGGTTAGAGCGTCGTGCTAATAACGCGAAGGTCGTGGGTTCGATCCCCCCACGGGCCACTACTCTTTTACTACTACGAAAAGGCAGCGCCGATTTCAGCTGGCGAGTGTGATGACCAAAAGATCATCACCCTGCGTGGAAGTTGACAGAGGATCCGAACCCGACTCGTCGGGAAGCGCTACAGCATTCACTCGGCAATGGCCATAATATCTTGAATACACTGGTTCTCAACCGATAAAGAGAAAATGAAAGAAAATGTCCGATTGCCGATGCGTAACAACTTTGGCCCCTGTCAGTACTTGGGCGGGTGAGCGCATGGGAACACAGGGCACTATTTGCACTTTTACTTCCTATTTTTGTTTCTCCTTTGTTTTCGGAGCTACAGCCCGATTCGGTCAGGGAGACGCCACCGTGAAATGAAGGGGGCGTGCTGTGTGTCCATCGCCTCGCCTCTCCTTACCTCTCTCAGTCGTTTCTCGTGCTTGTCGTTTTGATAAAGGCCGACTTGAGAGCGTCAGCTCTCGCGTCAGCTGAGCAAAGTCGAGACAAGTCGAGACACGAGACAAGTCGAGACACACTAAGGGCTGGTATGCAGCGAGTAAGAGGGCGAAAAAACAATAATTTAAGAGCGCGTGGCAAAAGTACTCATACGCGAAATTAAAAGCCTGCTGCGGTGGCCGGGAATCGAACCCGGATCAACTGCTTGGAAGGCAACTATGCTGACCATTACACCACCACCGCACAAGCGAGCGCCGCGCGTCCGCGCTGTGTCGGCTTCCCGCCAGTCGGCAGCGGCCGAAGGTGATAGTACCTGGCAGGCGCATTTCGAGGCAGGCTAGGGGAGCACATCCAGACGCATTCGGACAGCGTATCCGCGCACATTTCGCATCCTTTGGCAAGAGTTGGGCGCCGGCGACGCAAGAGTACGCAGAGGCCCGCGTTCTGGCGGCATTTTTAAGCAGTGCAGTGCAGGATTCAGCGTCTGCAGCATCTTTCCCACAGAATGCTACGGCGCTTGACGGCAGTCCCACTTTCCCTTGAGACGTCTGCTCGGAAAGCAGCGTCAAGTTACCGCTGGCCGCAGCATCGGTGGTTCAGTGGTAGAATGCTCGCCTGCCACGCGGGCGGCCCGGGTTCGATTCCCGGCCGATGCATCATTTTGCTTTTCCCGCGATGATGCTGCCGCGTGGCTTGAGCGCTTGAGATGCACGATCCACAAGAATGTGTAGCTGGATTTCCCTTGAGAAGGACCGAGAACGCAGCACTCGCGGGTCCCCACTAGGACGCTCGCATCATGTTCTACAGACTAGCGTCGGCCTGGCCTCACAAGTTGCTGGGTCCGGGTGCCTCCGAGGCTCTGAACTTTAACGACAAGGAGTGCTGCCTATCGTTGCAACAGCTGCAGCAGCATCGCAATCAACTGGGCCGGCAGTGCACGTGTAGCAACAGAACACGTTATCCAGGAAGTACAGTGTCTCTACGTCTAATATTGGGTACGGTATTTACCCAGTTTCCAGGACAAGCGGTGCACCCGTGCCTCGGTAGCGCAGTAGGCAGCGCGTAAGTCTCATAATCTTAAGGTCGTGAGTTCGATCCTCACCCGGGGCATTTAATTTTCTGTGACTGATGGTGGTGCTGTTGCTAGGGCGCCAACGTATTTCTTGTTTGTTATCCACAACGTTTCAACGCTTCAGCGGGAAAATGTTTACTTCCTGTTATTGCTACTTACAGCTTCCCTTTTCCTCTTCTCCCAGCAGAGCATGAAGCCAAAAGCATTGCTCTGCGACGTTTGAGGTGCGCGCCTTGCCAGTCAGTATGTGCAAAGATGCTCGCAAAGAGAGAGGGGCGCCGACGCGGCACTCGACACGAAATGCGACAAGCGACCGTACGAACGGTCGAACGAAACGGCGACATCCGGTGTGGTCTAGTGGCTAGGATACCTGGCTTTCACCCAGGAGGCCCGGGTTCGATTCCCGGTACCGGAACGGAATTTTTTCCACACGAATCGTGGCAAGTTTGAGCTGTCCGAGCAGCCGTTTGCCGTCCTGCTCGCAATATAGCTACTGTTTCCTGACCGTCAGCAGAATATAGACTAGGGAAGCAGACACACGACGACCATAGAAATGGTGTGTGGCTTCATGCCACCTGTTTCCAGCGTAGGGCTGAGCAACTGCATCTGCCGAGGCCCGTTAGCTAAGTTGGTTAGAGCGTCGTGCTAATAACGCGAAGGTCGTGGGTTCGATCCCCCCACGGGCCACTACTCTTTTACTACTACGAAAAGGCAGCGCCGATTTCAGCTGGCGAGTGTGATGACCAAAAGATCATCACCCTGCGTGGAAGTTGACAGAGGATCCGAACCCGACTCGTCGGGAAGCGCTACAGCATTCACTCGGCAATGGCCATAATATCTTGAATACACTGGTTCTCAACCGATAAAGAGAAAATGAAAGAAAATGTCCGATTGCCGATGCGTAACAACTTTGGCCCCTGTCAGTACTTGGGCGGGTGAGCGCATGGGAACACAGGGCACTATTTGCACTTTTACTTCCTATTTTTGTTTCTCCTTTGTTTTCGGAGCTACAGCCCGATTCGGTCAGGGAGACGCCACCGTGAAATGAAGGGGGCGTGCTGTGTGTCCATCGCCTCGCCTCTCCTTACCTCTCTCAGTCGTTTCTCGTGCTTGTCGTTTTGATAAAGGCCGACTTGAGAGCGTCAGCTCTCGCGTCAGCTGAGCAAAGTCGAGACAAGTCGAGACACGAGACAAGTCGAGACACACTAAGGGCTGGTATGCAGCGAGTAAGAGGGCGAAAAAACAATAATTTAAGAGCGCGTGGCAAAAGTACTCATACGCGAAATTAAAAGCCTGCTGCGGTGGCCGGGAATCGAACCCGGATCAACTGCTTGGAAGGCAACTATGCTGACCATTACACCACCACCGCACAAGCGAGCGCCGCGCGTCCGCGCTGTGTCGGCTTCCCGCCAGTCGGCAGCGGCCGAAGGTGATAGTACCTGGCAGGCGCATTTCGAGGCAGGCTAGGGGAGCACATCCAGACGCATTCGGACAGCGTATCCGCGCACATTTCGCATCCTTTGGCAAGAGTTGGGCGCCGGCGACGCAAGAGTACGCAGAGGCCCGCGTTCTGGCGGCATTTTTAAGCAGTGCAGTGCAGGATTCAGCGTCTGCAGCATCTTTCCCACAGAATGCTACGGCGCTTGACGGCAGTCCCACTTTCCCTTGAGACGTCTGCTCGGAAAGCAGCGTCAAGTTACCGCTGGCCGCAGCATCGGTGGTTCAGTGGTAGAATGCTCGCCTGCCACGCGGGCGGCCCGGGTTCGATTCCCGGCCGATGCATCATTTTGCTTTTCCCGCGATGATGCTGCCGCGTGGCTTGAGCGCTTGAGATGCACGATCCACAAGAATGTGTAGCTGGATTTCCCTTGAGAAGGACCGAGAACGCAGCACTCGCGGGTCCCCACTAGGACGCTCGCATCATGTTCTACAGACTAGCGTCGGCCTGGCCTCACAAGTTGCTGGGTCCGGGTGCCTCCGAGGCTCTGAACTTTAACGACAAGGAGTGCTGCCTATCGTTGCAACAGCTGCAGCAGCACCGCAATCAACTGGGCCGGCAGTGCACGTGTAGCAACAGAACACGTTATCCAGGAAGTACAGTGTCTCTACGTCTAATATTGGGTACGGTATTTACCCAGTTTCCAGGACAAGCGGTGCACCCGTGCCTCGGTAGCGCAGTAGGCAGCGCGTAAGTCTCATAATCTTAAGGTCGTGAGTTCGATCCTCACCCGGGGCATTTAATTTTCTGTGACTGATGGTGGTGCTGTTGCTAGGGCGCCAACGTATTTCTTGTTTGTTATCCACAACGTTTCAACGCTTCAGCGGGAAAATGTTTACTTCCTGTTATTGCTACTTACAGCTTCCCTTTTCCTCTTCTCCCAGCAGAGCATGAAGCCAAAAGCATTGCTCTGCGACGTTTGAGGTGCGCGCCTTGCCAGTCAGTATGTGCAAAGATGCTCGCAAAGAGAGAGGGGCGCCGACGCGGCACTCGACACGAAATGCGACAAGCGACCGTACGAACGGTCGAACGAAACGGCGACATCCGGTGTGGTCTAGTGGCTAGGATACCTGGCTTTCACCCAGGAGGCCCGGGTTCGATTCCCGGTACCGGAACGGAATTTTTTCCACACGAATCGTGGCAAGTTTGAGCTGTCCGAGCAGCCGTTTGCCGTCCTGCTCGCAATATAGCTACTGTTTCGTGACCGTCAGCAGAATATAGACTAGGGAAGCAGACACACGACGACCATAGAAATGGTGTGTGGCTTCATGCCACCTGTTTCCAGCGTAGGGCTGAGCAACTGCATCTGCCGAGGCCCGTTAGCTAAGTTGGTTAGAGCGTCGTGCTAATAACGCGAAGGTCGTGGGTTCGATCCCCCCACGGGCCACTACTCTTTTACTACTACGAAAAGGCAGCGCCGATTTCAGCTGGCGAGTGTGATGACCAAAAGATCATCACCCTGCGTGGAAGTTGACAGAGGATCCGAACCCGACTCGTCGGGAAGCGCTACAGCATTCACTCGGCAATGGCCATAATATCTTGAATACACTGGTTCTCAACCGATAAAGAGAAAATGAAAGAAAATGTCCGATTGCCGATGCGTAACAACTTTGGCCCCTGTCAGTACTTGGGCGGGTGAGCGCATGGGAACACAGGGCACTATTTGCACTTTTACTTCCTATTTTTGTTTCTCCTTTGTTTTCGGAGCTACAGCCCGATTCGGTCAGGGAGACGCCACCGTGAAATGAAGGGGGCGTGCTGTGTGTCCATCGCCTCGCCTCTCCTTACCTCTCTCAGTCGTTTCTCGTGCTTGTCGTTTTGATAAAGGCCGACTTGAGAGCGTCAGCTCTCGCGTCAGCTGAGCAAAGTCGAGACAAGTCGAGACACGAGACAAGTCGAGACACACTAAGGGCTGGTATGCAGCGAGTAAGAGGGCGAAAAAACAATAATTTAAGAGCGCGTGGCAAAAGTACTCATACGCGAAATTAAAAGCCTGCTGCGGTGGCCGGGAATCGAACCCGGATCAACTGCTTGGAAGGCAACTATGCTGACCATTACACCACCACCGCACAAGCGAGCGCCGCGCGTCCGCGCTGTGTCGGCTTCCCGCCAGTCGGCAGCGGCCGAAGGTGATAGTACCTGGCAGGCGCATTTCGAGGCAGGCTAGGGGAGCACATCCAGACGCATTCGGACAGCGTATCCGCGCACATTTCGCATCCTTTGGCAAGAGTTGGGCGCCGGCGACGCAAGAGTACGCAGAGGCCCGCGTTCTGGCGGCATTTTTAAGCAGTGCAGTGCAGGATTCAGCGTCTGCAGCATCTTTCCCACAGAATGCTACGGCGCTTGACGGCAGTCCCACTTTCCCTTGAGACGTCTGCTCGGAAAGCAGCGTCAAGTTACCGCTGGCCGCAGCATCGGTGGTTCAGTGGTAGAATGCTCGCCTGCCACGCGGGCGGCCCGGGTTCGATTCCCGGCCGATGCATCATTTTGCTTTTCCCGCGATGATGCTGCCGCGTGGCTTGAGCGCTTGAGATGCACGATCCACAAGAATGTGTAGCTGGATTTCCCTTGAGAAGGACCGAGAACGCAGCACTCGCGGGTCCCCACTAGGACGCTCGCATCATGTTCTACAGACTAGCGTCGGCCTGGCCTCACAAGTTGCTGGGTCCGGGTGCCTCCGAGGCTCTGAACTTTAACGACAAGGAGTGCTGCCTATCGTTGCAACAGCTGCAGCAGCACCGCAATCAACTGGGCCGGCAGTGCACGTGTAGCAACAGAACACGTTATCCAGGAAGTACAGTGTCTCTACGTCTAATATTGGGTACGGTATTTACCCAGTTTCCAGGACAAGCGGTGCACCCGTGCCTCGGTAGCGCAGTAGGCAGCGCGTAAGTCTCATAATCTTAAGGTCGTGAGTTCGATCCTCACCCGGGGCATTTAATTTTCTGTGACTGATGGTGGTGCTGTTGCTAGGGCGCCAACGTATTTCTTGTTTGTTATCCACAACGTTTCAACGCTTCAGCGGGAAAATGTTTACTTCCTGTTATTGCTACTTACAGCTTCCCTTTTCCTCTTCTCCCAGCAGAGCATGAAGCCAAAAGCATTGCTCTGCGACGTTTGAGGTGCGCGCCTTGCCAGTCAGTATGTGCAAAGATGCTCGCAAAGAGAGAGGGGCGCCGACGCGGCACTCGACACGAAATGCGACAAGCGACCGTACGAACGGTCGAACGAAACGGCGACATCCGGTGTGGTCTAGTGGCTAGGATACCTGGCTTTCACCCAGGAGGCCCGGGTTCGATTCCCGGTACCGGAACGGAATTTTTTCCACACGAATCGTGGCAAGTTTGAGCTGTCCGAGCAGCCGTTTGCCGTCCTGCTCGCAATATAGCTACTGTTTCGTGACCGTCAGCAGAATATAGACTAGGGAAGCAGACACACGACGACCATAGAAATGGTGTGTGGCTTCATGCCACCTGTTTCCAGCGTAGGGCTGAGCAACTGCATCTGCCGAGGCCCGTTAGCTAAGTTGGTTAGAGCGTCGTGCTAATAACGCGAAGGTCGTGGGTTCGATCCCCCCACGGGCCACTACTCTTTTACTACTACGAAAAGGCAGCGCCGATTTCAGCTGGCGAGTGTGATGACCAAAAGATCATCACCCTGCGTGGAAGTTGACAGAGGATCCGAACCCGACTCGTCGGGAAGCGCTACAGCATTCACTCGGCAATGGCCATAATATCTTGAATACACTGGTTCTCAACCGATAAAGAGAAAATGAAAGAAAATGTCCGATTGCCGATGCGTAACAACTTTGGCCCCTGTCAGTACTTGGGCGGGTGAGCGCATGGGAACACAGGGCACTATTTGCACTTTTACTTCCTATTTTTGTTTCTCCTTTGTTTTCGGAGCTACAGCCCGATTCGGTCAGGGAGACGCCACCGTGAAATGAAGGGGGCGTGCTGTGTGTCCATCGCCTCGCCTCTCCTTACCTCTCTCAGTCGTTTCTCGTGCTTGTCGTTTTGATAAAGGCCGACTTGAGAGCGTCAGCTCTCGCGTCAGCTGAGCAAAGTCGAGACAAGTCGAGACACGAGACAAGTCGAGACACACTAAGGGCTGGTATGCAGCGAGTAAGAGGGCGAAAAAACAATAATTTAAGAGCGCGTGGCAAAAGTACTCATACGCGAAATTAAAAGCCTGCTGCGGTGGCCGGGAATCGAACCCGGATCAACTGCTTGGAAGGCAACTATGCTGACCATTACACCACCACCGCACAAGCGAGCGCCGCGCGTCCGCGCTGTGTCGGCTTCCCGCCAGTCGGCAGCGGCCGAAGGTGATAGTACCTGGCAGGCGCATTTCGAGGCAGGCTAGGGGAGCACATCCAGACGCATTCGGACAGCGTATCCGCGCACATTTCGCATCCTTTGGCAAGAGTTGGGCGCCGGCGACGCAAGAGTACGCAGAGGCCCGCGTTCTGGCGGCATTTTTAAGCAGTGCAGTGCAGGATTCAGCGTCTGCAGCATCTTTCCCACAGAATGCTACGGCGCTTGACGGCAGTCCCACTTTCCCTTGAGACGTCTGCTCGGAAAGCAGCGTCAAGTTACCGCTGGCCGCAGCATCGGTGGTTCAGTGGTAGAATGCTCGCCTGCCACGCGGGCGGCCCGGGTTCGATTCCCGGCCGATGCATCATTTTGCTTTTCCCGCGATGATGCTGCCGCGTGGCTTGAGCGCTTGAGATGCACGATCCACAAGAATGTGTAGCTGGATTTCCCTTGAGAAGGACCGAGAACGCAGCACTCGCGGGTCCCCACTAGGACGCTCGCATCATGTTCTACAGACTAGCGTCGGCCTGGCCTCACAAGTTGCTGGGTCCGGGTGCCTCCGAGGCTCTGAACTTTAACGACAAGGAGTGCTGCCTATCGTTGCAACAGCTGCAGCAGCACCGCAATCAACTGGGCCGGCAGTGCACGTGTAGCAACAGAACACGTTATCCAGGAAGTACAGTGTCTCTACGTCTAATATTGGGTACGGTATTTACCCAGTTTCCAGGACAAGCGGTGCACCCGTGCCTCGGTAGCGCAGTAGGCAGCGCGTAAGTCTCATAATCTTAAGGTCGTGAGTTCGATCCTCACCCGGGGCATTTAATTTTCTGTGACTGATGGTGGTGCTGTTGCTAGGGCGCCAACGTATTTCTTGTTTGTTATCCACAACGTTTCAACGCTTCAGCGGGAAAATGTTTACTTCCTGTTATTGCTACTTACAGCTTCCCTTTTCCTCTTCTCCCAGCAGAGCATGAAGCCAAAAGCATTGCTCTGCGACGTTTGAGGTGCGCGCCTTGCCAGTCAGTATGTGCAAAGATGCTCGCAAAGAGAGAGGGGCGCCGACGCGGCACTCGACACGAAATGCGACAAGCGACCGTACGAACGGTCGAACGAAACGGCGACATCCGGTGTGGTCTAGTGGCTAGGATACCTGGCTTTCACCCAGGAGGCCCGGGTTCGATTCCCGGTACCGGAACGGAATTTTTTCCACACGAATCGTGGCAAGTTTGAGCTGTCCGAGCAGCCGTTTGCCGTCCTGCTCGCAATATAGCTACTGTTTCGTGACCGTCAGCAGAATATAGACTAGGGAAGCAGACACACGACGACCATAGAAATGGTGTGTGGCTTCATGCCACCTGTTTCCAGCGTAGGGCTGAGCAACTGCATCTGCCGAGGCCCGTTAGCTAAGTTGGTTAGAGCGTCGTGCTAATAACGCGAAGGTCGTGGGTTCGATCCCCCCACGGGCCACTACTCTTTTACTACTACGAAAAGGCAGCGCCGATTTCAGCTGGCGAGTGTGATGACCAAAAGATCATCACCCTGCGTGGAAGTTGACAGAGGATCCGAACCCGACTCGTCGGGAAGCGCTACAGCATTCACTCGGCAATGGCCATAATATCTTGAATACACTGGTTCTCAACCGATAAAGAGAAAATGAAAGAAAATGTCCGATTGCCGATGCGTAACAACTTTGGCCCCTGTCAGTACTTGGGCGGGTGAGCGCATGGGAACACAGGGCACTATTTGCACTTTTACTTCCTATTTTTGTTTCTCCTTTGTTTTCGGAGCTACAGCCCGATTCGGTCAGGGAGACGCCACCGTGAAATGAAGGGGGCGTGCTGTGTGTCCATCGCCTCGCCTCTCCTTACCTCTCTCAGTCGTTTCTCGTGCTTGTCGTTTTGATAAAGGCCGACTTGAGAGCGTCAGCTCTCGCGTCAGCTGAGCAAAGTCGAGACAAGTCGAGACACGAGACAAGTCGAGACACACTAAGGGCTGGTATGCAGCGAGTAAGAGGGCGAAAAAACAATAATTTAAGAGCGCGTGGCAAAAGTACTCATACGCGAAATTAAAAGCCTGCTGCGGTGGCCGGGAATCGAACCCGGATCAACTGCTTGGAAGGCAACTATGCTGACCATTACACCACCACCGCACAAGCGAGCGCCGCGCGTCCGCGCTGTGTCGGCTTCCCGCCAGTCGGCAGCGGCCGAAGGTGATAGTACCTGGCAGGCGCATTTCGAGGCAGGCTAGGGGAGCACATCCAGACGCATTCGGACAGCGTATCCGCGCACATTTCGCATCCTTTGGCAAGAGTTGGGCGCCGGCGACGCAAGAGTACGCAGAGGCCCGCGTTCTGGCGGCATTTTTAAGCAGTGCAGTGCAGGATTCAGCGTCTGCAGCATCTTTCCCACAGAATGCTACGGCGCTTGACGGCAGTCCCACTTTCCCTTGAGACGTCTGCTCGGAAAGCAGCGTCAAGTTACCGCTGGCCGCAGCATCGGTGGTTCAGTGGTAGAATGCTCGGCTGCCACGCGGGCGGCCCGGGTTCGATTCCCGGCCGATGCATCATTTTGCTTTTCCCGCGATGATGCTGCCGCGTGGCTTGAGCGCTTGAGATGCACGATCCACAAGAATGTGTAGCTGGATTTCCCTTGAGAAGGACCGAGAACGCAGCACTCGCGGGTCCCCACTAGGACGCTCGCATCATGTTCTACAGACTAGCGTCGGCCTGGCCTCACAAGTTGCTGGGTCCGGGTGCCTCCGAGGCTCTGAACTTTAACGACAAGGAGTGCTGCCTATCGTTGCAACAGCTGCAGCAGCACCGCAATCAACTGGGCCGGCAGTGCACGTGTAGCAACAGAACACGTTATCCAGGAAGTACAGTGTCTCTACGTCTAATATTGGGTACGGTATTTACCCAGTTTCCAGGACAAGCGGTGCACCCGTGCCTCGGTAGCGCAGTAGGCAGCGCGTAAGTCTCATAATCTTAAGGTCGTGAGTTCGATCCTCACCCGGGGCATTTAATTTTCTGTGACTGATGGTGGTGCTGTTGCTAGGGCGCCAACGTATTTCTTGTTTGTTATCCACAACGTTTCAACGCTTCAGCGGGAAAATGTTTACTTCCTGTTATTGCTACTTACAGCTTCCCTTTTCCTCTTCTCCCAGCAGAGCATGAAGCCAAAAGCATTGCTCTGCGACGTTTGAGGTGCGCGCCTTGCCAGTCAGTATGTGCAAAGATGCTCGCAAAGAGAGAGGGGCGCCGACGCGGCACTCGACACGAAATGCGACAAGCGACCGTACGAACGGTCGAACGAAACGGCGACATCCGGTGTGGTCTAGTGGCTAGGATACCTGGCTTTCACCCAGGAGGCCCGGGTTCGATTCCCGGTACCGGAACGGAATTTTTTCCACACGAATCGTGGCAAGTTTGAGCTGTCCGAGCAGCCGTTTGCCGTCCTGCTCGCAATATAGCTACTGTTTCGTGACCGTCAGCAGAATATAGACTAGGGAAGCAGACACACGACGACCATAGAAATGGTGTATGGCTTCATGCCACCTGTTTCCAGCGTAGGGCTGAGCAACTGCATCTGCCGAGGCCCGTTAGCTCAGTTGGTTAGAGCGTCGTGCTAATAACGCGAAGGTCGTGGGTTCGATCCCCCCACGGGCCACTACTCTTTTACTACTACGAAAAGGCAGCGCCGATTTCAGCTGGCGAGTGTGATGACCAAAAGATCATCACCCTGCGTGGAAGTTGACAGAGGATCCGAACCCGACTCGTCGGGAAGCGCTACAGCATTCACTCGGCAATGGCCATAATATCTTGAATACACTGGTTCTCAACCGATAAAGAGAAAATGAAAGAAAATGTCCGATTGCCGATGCGTAACAACTTTGGCCCTTGTCAGTACTTGGGCGGGTGAGCGCATGGGAACACAGGGCACTATTTGCACTTTTACTTCCTATTTTTGTTTCTCCTTTGTTTTCGGAGCTACAGCCCGATTCGGTGAGGGAGACGCCACCGTGAAATGAAGGGGGCGAGCTGTGTGTCCATCGCCTCGCCTCTCCTTACCTCTCTCAGTCGTTTCTCGTGCTTGTCGTTTTGATAAAGGCCGATTTGAGAGCGTCAGCTCTCGCGTCAGCTGAGCAAAGTCGAGACAAGTCGAGACACGAGACAAGTCGAGACACACTAAGGGCTGGTATGCAGCGAGTAAGAGGGCGAAAAAAACAATAATTTAAGAGCGCGTGGCAAAAGTACTCATACGCGAAATTAAAAGCCTGCTGCGGTGGCCGGGAATCGAACCCGGATCAACTGCTTGGAAGGCAACTATGCTGACCATTACACCACCACCGCACAAGCGAGCGCCGCGCGTCCGCGCTGTGTCGGCTTCCCGCCAGTCGGCAGCGGCCGAAGGTGATCGTACCTGGCAGGCGCATTTCGAGGCAGGCTAGGGGAGCACATCCAGACGCATTCGGACAGCGTATCCGCGCACATTTCGCATCCTTTGGCAAGAGTTGGGCGCCGGCGACGCAAGAGTACGCAGAGGACCGCGTTCTGGCGGCATTTTTAAGCAGTGCAGTGCAGGATTCAGCGTCTGCAGCATCTTTCCCACAGAATGCTACGGCGCTTGACGGCAGTCCCACTTTCCCTTGAGACATCTGCTCGGGAAGCAGCGTCAAGTTACCGCTGGCCCCAGCATCGGTGGTTCAGTGGTAGAATGCTCGCCTGCCACGCGGGCGGCCCGGGTTCGATTCCCGGCCGATGCATCATTTTGCTTTTCCCGCGATGATGCTGCCGCGTGGCTTGAGCGCTTGAGATGCACGATCCACAAGAATGTGTAGCTGGATTTCCCTTGAGAAGGACCGAGAACGCAGCACTCGCGGGTCCCCACTAGGACGCTCGCATCTTGTTCTACAGACTAGCGTCGGCCTGGCCTCACAAGTTGCTGGGTCCGGGTGCCTCCGAGGCTCTGAACTTTAACGACAAGGAGTGCTGCCTATCGTTGCAACAGCTGCAGCAGCACCACAATCAACTGGGCCGGCAGTGCACGTGTAGCAACAGAACACGTTATCCAGGAAGTACAGTGTCTCTACGTCTAATATTGGGTACGGTATTTAGCCAGTTTCCAGGACAAGCGGTGCACCCGTGCCTCGGTAGCGCAGTAGGCAGCGCGTAAGTCTCATAATCTTAAGGTCGTGAGTTCGATCCTCACCCGTGGCATTTAATTTTCTGTGACTGATGGTGGTGCTGTTGCTAGGGCGCCAACGTATTTCTTGTTTGTTATCCACAACGTTTCAACGCTTCAGCGGGAAAATGTTTACTTCCTGTTATTGCTACTTACAGCTTCCCTTTTCCTCTTCTCCCAGCAGAGCATGAAGCCAAAAGCGTTGCTCTGCGACGTTTGAGGTGCGCGCTTTGCCAGTCAGTATGTGCAAAGATGCTCGCAAAGAGAGAGGGGCGCCGACGCGGCACTCGACACGAAATGCGACAAGCGACCGTACGAACGGTCGAACGAAACGGCCACATCCGGTGTGGTCTAGTGGCTAGGATACCTGCCTTTCACCCAGGAGGCCCCGGTTCGATTCCCGGTACCGGAACGGAATTTTTTCCACACGAATCGTGGCAAGTTTGAGCTGTCCGAGCAGCCGTTTGCCGTCCTGCTCGCAATATAGCTACTGTTTCGTGACCGTCAGCAGAATATAGACTAGGGAAGCAGACACACGACGACCATAGAAATGGTGTGTGGCTTCATGCCACCTGTTTCCAGCGTAGGGCTGAGCAACTGCATCTGCCGAGGCCCGTTAGCTAAGTTGGTTAGAGCGTCGTGCTAATAACGCGAAGGTCGTGGGTTCGATCCCCCCACGGGCCACTACTCTTTTACTACTACGAAAAGGCAGCGCCGATTTCAGCTGGCGAGTGTGATGACCAAAAGATCATCACCCTGCGTGGAAGTTGACAGAGGATCCGAACCCGACTCGTCGGGAAGCGCTACAGCATTCACTCGGCAATGGCCATAATATCTTGAATACACTGGTTCTCAACCGATAAAGAGAAAATGAAAGAAAATGTCCGATTGCCGATGCGTAACAACTTTGGCCCCTGTCAGTACTTGGGCGGGTGAGCGCATGGGAACACAGGGCACTATTTGCACTTTTACTTCCTATTTTTGTTTCTCCTTTGTTTTCGGAGCTACAGCCCGATTCGGTCAGGGAGACGCCACCGTGAAATGAAGGGGGCGTGCTGTGTGTCCATCGCCTCGCCTCTCCTTACCTCTCTCAGTCGTTTCTCGTGCTTGTCGTTTTGATAAAGGCCGACTTGAGAGCGTCAGCTCTCGCGTCAGCTGAGCAAAGTCGAGACAAGTCGAGACACGAGACAAGTCGAGACACACTAAGGGCTGGTATGCAGCGAGTAAGAGGGCGAAAAAACAATAATTTAAGAGCGCGTGGCAAAAGTACTCATACGCGAAATTAAAAGCCTGCTGCGGTGGCCGGGAATCGAACCCGGATCAACTGCTTGGAAGGCAACTATGCTGACCATTACACCACCACCGCACAAGCGAGCGCCGCGCGTCCGCGCTGTGTCGGCTTCCCGCCAGTCGGCAGCGGCCGAAGGTGATAGTACCTGGCAGGCGCATTTCGAGGCAGGCTAGGGGAGCACATCCAGACGCATTCGGACAGCGTATCCGCGCACATTTCGCATCCTTTGGCAAGAGTTGGGCGCCGGCGACGCAAGAGTACGCAGAGGCCCGCGTTCTGGCGGCATTTTTAAGCAGTGCAGTGCAGGATTCAGCGTCTGCAGCATCTTTCCCACAGAATGCTACGGCGCTTGACGGCAGTCCCACTTTCCCTTGAGACGTCTGCTCGGAAAGCAGCGTCAAGTTACCGCTGGCCGCAGCATCGGTGGTTCAGTGGTAGAATGCTCGGCTGCCACGCGGGCGGCCCGGGTTCGATTCCCGGCCGATGCATCATTTTGCTTTTCCCGCGATGATGCTGCCGCGTGGCTTGAGCGCTTGAGATGCACGATCCACAAGAATGTGTAGCTGGATTTCCCTTGAGAAGGACCGAGAACGCAGCACTCGCGGGTCCCCACTAGGACGCTCGCATCATGTTCTACAGACTAGCGTCGGCCTGGCCTCACAAGTTGCTGGGTCCGGGTGCCTCCGAGGCTCTGAACTTTAACGACAAGGAGTGCTGCCTATCGTTGCAACAGCTGCAGCAGCACCGCAATCAACTGGGCCGGCAGTGCACGTGTAGCAACAGAACACGTTATCCAGGAAGTACAGTGTCTCTACGTCTAATATTGGGTACGGTATTTACCCAGTTTCCAGGACAAGCGGTGCACCCGCGCCTCGGTAGCGCAGTAGGCAGCGCGTAAGTCTCATAATCTTAAGGTCTTGAGTTCGATCCTCACCCGGGGCATTTAATTTTCTGTGACTGATGGTGGTGCTGTTGCTAGGGCGCCAACGTATTTCTTGTTTGTTATCCACAACGTTTCAACGCTTCAGCGGGAAAATGTTTACTTCCTGTTATTGCTACTTACAGCTTCCCTTTTCCTCTTCTCCCAGCAGAGCATGAAGCCAAAAGCATTGCTCTGCGACGTTTGAGGTGCGCGCCTTGCCAGTCAGTATGTGCAAAGATGCTCGCAAAGAGAGAGGGGCGCCGACGCGGCACTCGACACGAAATGCGACAAGCGACCGTACGAACGGTCGAACGAAACGGCGACATCCGGTGTGGTCTAGTGGCTAGGATACCTGGCTTTCACCCAGGAGGCCCGGGTTCGATTCCCGGTACCGGAACGGAATTTTTTCCACACGAATCGTGGCAAGTTTGAGCTGTCCGAGCAGCCGTTTGCCGTCCTGCTCGCAATATAGCTACTGTTTCGTGACCGTCAGCAGAATATAGACTAGGGAAGCAGACACACGACGACCATAGAAATGGTGTGTGGCTTCATGCCACCTGTTTCCAGCGTAGGGCTGAGCAACTGCATCTGCCGAGGCCCGTTAGCTAAGTTGGTTAGAGCGTCGTGCTAATAACGCGAAGGTCGTGGGTTCGATCCCCCCACGGGCCACTACTCTTTTACTACTACGAAAAGGCAGCGCCGATTTCAGCTGGCGAGTGTGATGACCAAAAGATCATCACCCTGCGTGGAAGTTGACAGAGGATCCGAACCCGACTCGTCGGGAAGCGCTACAGCATTCACTCGGCAATGGCCATAATATCTTGAATACACTGGTTCTCAACCGATAAAGAGAAAATGAAAGAAAATGTCCGATTGCCGATGCGTAACAACTTTGGCCCCTGTCAGTACTTGGGCGGGTGAGCGCATGGGAACACAGGGCACTATTTGCACTTTTACTTCCTATTTTTGTTTCTCCTTTGTTTTCGGAGCTACAGCCCGATTCGGTCAGGGAGACGCCACCGTGAAATGAAGGGGGCGTGCTGTGTGTCCATCGCCTCGCCTCTCCTTACCTCTCTCAGTCGTTTCTCGTGCTTGTCGTTTTGATAAAGGCCGACTTGAGAGCGTCAGCTCTCGCGTCAGCTGAGCAAAGTCGAGACAAGTCGAGACACGAGACAAGTCGAGACACACTAAGGGCTGGTATGCAGCGAGTAAGAGGGCGAAAAAACAATAATTTAAGAGCGCGTGGCAAAAGTACTCATACGCGAAATTAAAAGCCTGCTGCGGTGGCCGGGAATCGAACCCGGATCAACTGCTTGGAAGGCAACTATGCTGACCATTACACCACCACCGCACAAGCGAGCGCCGCGCGTCCGCGCTGTGTCGGCTTCCCGCCAGTCGGCAGCGGCCGAAGGTGATAGTACCTGGCAGGCGCATTTCGAGGCAGGCTAGGGGAGCACATCCAGACGCATTCGGACAGCGTATCCGCGCACATTTCGCATCCTTTGGCAAGAGTTGGGCGCCGGCGACGCAAGAGTACGCAGAGGCCCGCGTTCTGGCGGCATTTTTAAGCAGTGCAGTGCAGGATTCAGCGTCTGCAGCATCTTTCCCACAGAATGCTACGGCGCTTGACGGCAGTCCCACTTTCCCTTGAGACGTCTGCTCGGAAAGCAGCGTCAAGTTACCGCTGGCCGCAGCATCGGTGGTTCAGTGGTAGAATGCTCGCCTGCCACGCGGGCGGCCCGGGTTCGATTCCCGGCCGATGCATCATTTTGCTTTTCCCGCGATGATGCTGCCGCGTGGCTTGAGCGCTTGAGATGCACGATCCACAAGAATGTGTAGCTGGATTTCCCTTGAGAAGGACCGAGAACGCAGCACTCGCGGGTCCCCACTAGGACGCTCGCATCATGTTCTACAGACTAGCGTCGGCCTGGCCTCACAAGTTGCTGGGTCCGGGTGC
Organism: Schistocerca piceifrons; assembly: GCF_021461385.2. NCBI lineage: Eukaryota > Metazoa > Arthropoda > Insecta > Orthoptera > Acrididae > Schistocerca > Schistocerca piceifrons. The sequence continues at coordinate 412,639 of NW_025728813.1, read as the reverse complement.
CTCCGAGGCTCTGAACTTTAACGACAAGGAGTGCTGCCTATCGTTGCAACAGCTGCAGCAGCACCGCAATCAACTGGGCCGGCAGTGCACGTGTAGCAACAGAACACGTTATCCAGGAAGTACAGTGTCTCTACGTCTAATATTGGGTACGGTATTTACCCAGTTTCCAGGACAAGCGGTGCACCCGTGCCTCGGTAGCGCAGTAGGCAGCGCGTAAGTCTCATAATCTTAAGGTCGTGAGTTCGATCCTCACCCGGGGCATTTAATTTTCTGTGACTGATGGTGGTGCTGTTGCTAGGGCGCCAACGTATTTCTTGTTTGTTATCCACAACGTTTCAACGCTTCAGCGGGAAAATGTTTACTTCCTGTTATTGCTACTTACAGCTTCCCTTTTCCTCTTCTCCCAGCAGAGCATGAAGCCAAAAGCATTGCTCTGCGACGTTTGAGGTGCGCGCCTTGCCAGTCAGTATGTGCAAAGATGCTCGCAAAGAGAGAGGGGCGCCGACGCGGCACTCGACACGAAATGCGACAAGCGACCGTACGAACGGTCGAACGAAACGGCGACATCCGGTGTGGTCTAGTGGCTAGGATACCTGGCTTTCACCCAGGAGGCCCGGGTTCGATTCCCGGTACCGGAACGGAATTTTTTCCACACGAATCGTGGCAAGTTTGAGCTGTCCGAGCAGCCGTTTGCCGTCCTGCTCGCAATATAGCTACTGTTTCGTGACCGTCAGCAGAATATAGACTAGGGAAGCAGACACACGACGACCATAGAAATGGTGTATGGCTTCATGCCACCTGTTTCCAGCGTAGGGCTGAGCAACTGCATCTGCCGAGGCCCGTTAGCTCAGTTGGTTAGAGCGTCGTGCTAATAACGCGAAGGTCGTGGGTTCGATCCCCCCACGGGCCACTACTCTTTTACTACTACGAAAAGGCAGCGCCGATTTCAGCTGGCGAGTGTGATGACCAAAAGATCATCACCCTGCGTGGAAGTTGACAGAGGATCCGAACCCGACTCGTCGGGAAGCGCTACAGTATTCACTCGGCAATGGCCATAATATCTTGAATACACTGGTTCTCAACCGATAAAGAGAAAATGAAAGAAAATGTCCGATTGCCGATGCGTAACAACTTTGGCCCTTGTCAGTACTTGGGCGGGTGAGCGCATGGGAACACAGGGCACTATTTGCACTTTTACTTCCTATTTTTGTTTCTCCTTTGTTTTCGGAGCTACAGCCCGATTCGGTGAGGGAGACGCCACCGTGAAATGAAGGGGGCGTGCTGTGTGTCCATCGCCTCGCCTCTCCTTACCTCTCTCAGTCGTTTCTCGTGCTTGTCGTTTTGATAAAGGCCGATTTGAGAGCGTCAGCTCTCGCGTCAGCTGAGCAAAGTCGAGACAAGTCGAGACACGAGACAAGTCGAGACACACTAAGGGCTGGTATGCAGCGAGTAAGAGGGCGAAAAAAACAATAATTTAAGAGCGCGTGGCAAAAGTACTCATACGCGAAATTAAAAGCCTGCTGCGGTGGCCGGGAATCGAACCCGGATCAACTGCTTGGAAGGCAACTATGCTGACCATTACACCACCACCGCACAAGCGAGCGCCGCGCGTCCGCGCTGTGTCGGCTTCCCGCCAGTCGGCAGCGGCCGAAGGTGATCGTACCTGGCAGGCGCATTTCGAGGCAGGCTAGGGGAGCACATCCAGACGCATTCGGACAGCGTATCCGCGCACATTTCGCATCCTTTGGCAAGAGTTGGGCGCCGGCGACGCAAGAGTACGCAGAGGACCGCGTTCTGGCGGCATTTTTAAGCAGTGCAGTGCAGGATTCAGCGTCTGCAGCATCTTTCCCACAGAATGCTACGGCGCTTGACGGCAGTCCCACTTTCCCTTGAGACATCTGCTCGGGAAGCAGCGTCAAGTTACCGCTGGCCCCAGCATCGGTGGTTCAGTGGTAGAATGCTCGCCTGCCACGCGGGCGGCCCGGGTTCGATTCCCGGCCGATGCATCATTTTGCTTTTCCCGCGATGATGCTGCCGCGTGGCTTGAGCGCTTGAGATGCACGATCCACAAGAATGTGTAGCTGGATTTCCCTTGAGAAGGACCGAGAACGCAGCACTCGCGGGTCCCCACTAGGACGCTCGCATCTTGTTCTACAGACTAGCGTCGGCCTGGCCTCACAAGTTGCTGGGTCCGGGTGCCTCCGAGGCTCTGAACTTTAACGACAAGGAGTGCTGCCTATCGTTGCAACAGCTGCAGCAGCACCACAATCAACTGGGCCGGCAGTGCACGTGTAGCAACAGAACACGTTATCCAGGAAGTACAGTGTCTCTACGTCTAATATTGGGTACGGTATTTAGCCAGTTTCCAGGACAAGCGGTGCACCCGTGCCTCGGTAGCGCAGTAGGCAGCGCGTAAGTCTCATAATCTTAAGGTCGTGAGTTCGATCCTCACCCGTGGCATTTAATTTTCTGTGACTGATGGTGGTGCTGTTGCTAGGGCGCCAACGTATTTCTTGTTTGTTATCCACAACGTTTCAACGCTTCAGCGGGAAAATGTTTACTTCCTGTTATTGCTACTTACAGCTTCCCTTTTCCTCTTCTCCCAGCAGAGCATGAAGCCAAAAGCGTTGCTCTGCGACGTTTGAGGTGCGCGCTTTGCCAGTCAGTATGTGCAAAGATGCTCGCAAAGAGAGAGGGGCGCCGACGCGGCACTCGACACGAAATGCGACAAGCGACCGTACGAACGGTCGAACGAAACGGCCACATCCGGTGTGGTCTAGTGGCTAGGATACCTGCCTTTCACCCAGGAGGCCCCGGTTCGATTCCCGGTACCGGAACGGAATTTTTTCCACACGAATCGTGGCAAGTTTGAGCTGTCCGAGCAGCCGTTTGCCGTCCTGCTCGCAATATAGCTACTGTTTCGTGACCGTCAGCAGAATATAGACTAGGGAAGCAGACACACGACGACCATAGAAATGGTGTGTGGCTTCATGCCACCTGTTTCCAGCGTAGGGCTGAGCAACTGCATCTGCCGAGGCCCGTTAGCTAAGTTGGTTAGAGCGTCGTGCTAATAACGCGAAGGTCGTGGGTTCGATCCCCCCACGGGCCACTACTCTTTTACTACTACGAAAAGGCAGCGCCGATTTCAGCTGGCGAGTGTGATGACCAAAAGATCATCACCCTGCGTGGAAGTTGACAGAGGATCCGAACCCGACTCGTCGGGAAGCGCTACAGCATTCACTCGGCAATGGCCATAATATCTTGAATACACTGGTTCTCAACCGATAAAGAGAAAATGAAAGAAAATGTCCGATTGCCGATGCGTAACAACTTTGGCCCCTGTCAGTACTTGGGCGGGTGAGCGCATGGGAACACAGGGCACTATTTGCACTTTTACTTCCTATTTTTGTTTCTCCTTTGTTTTCGGAGCTACAGCCCGATTCGGTCAGGGAGACGCCACCGTGAAATGAAGGGGGCGTGCTGTGTGTCCATCGCCTCGCCTCTCCTTACCTCTCTCAGTCGTTTCTCGTGCTTGTCGTTTTGATAAAGGCCGACTTGAGAGCGTCAGCTCTCGCGTCAGCTGAGCAAAGTCGAGACAAGTCGAGACACGAGACAAGTCGAGACACACTAAGGGCTGGTATGCAGCGAGTAAGAGGGCGAAAAAACAATAATTTAAGAGCGCGTGGCAAAAGTACTCATACGCGAAATTAAAAGCCTGCTGCGGTGGCCGGGAATCGAACCCGGATCAACTGCTTGGAAGGCAACTATGCTGACCATTACACCACCACCGCACAAGCGAGCGCCGCGCGTCCGCGCTGTGTCGGCTTCCCGCCAGTCGGCAGCGGCCGAAGGTGATAGTACCTGGCAGGCGCATTTCGAGGCAGGCTAGGGGAGCACATCCAGACGCATTCGGACAGCGTATCCGCGCACATTTCGCATCCTTTGGCAAGAGTTGGGCGCCGGCGACGCAAGAGTACGCAGAGGCCCGCGTTCTGGCGGCATTTTTAAGCAGTGCAGTGCAGGATTCAGCGTCTGCAGCATCTTTCCCACAGAATGCTACGGCGCTTGACGGCAGTCCCACTTTCCCTTGAGACGTCTGCTCGGAAAGCAGCGTCAAGTTACCGCTGGCCGCAGCATCGGTGGTTCAGTGGTAGAATGCTCGGCTGCCACGCGGGCGGCCCGGGTTCGATTCCCGGCCGATGCATCATTTTGCTTTTCCCGCGATGATGCTGCCGCGTGGCTTGAGCGCTTGAGATGCACGATCCACAAGAATGTGTAGCTGGATTTCCCTTGAGAAGGACCGAGAACGCAGCACTCGCGGGTCCCCACTAGGACGCTCGCATCATGTTCTACAGACTAGCGTCGGCCTGGCCTCACAAGTTGCTGGGTCCGGGTGCCTCCGAGGCTCTGAACTTTAACGACAAGGAGTGCTGCCTATCGTTGCAACAGCTGCAGCAGCACCGCAATCAACTGGGCCGGCAGTGCACGTGTAGCAACAGAACACGTTATCCAGGAAGTACAGTGTCTCTACGTCTAATATTGGGTACGGTATTTACCCAGTTTCCAGGACAAGCGGTGCACCCGTGCCTCGGTAGCGCAGTAGGCAGCGCGTAAGTCTCATAATCTTAAGGTCGTGAGTTCGATCCTCACCCGGGGCATTTAATTTTCTGTGACTGATGGTGGTGCTGTTGCTAGGGCGCCAACGTATTTCTTGTTTGTTATCCACAACGTTTCAACGCTTCAGCGGGAAAATGTTTACTTCCTGTTATTGCTACTTACAGCTTCCCTTTTCCTCTTCTCCCAGCAGAGCATGAAGCCAAAAGCATTGCTCTGCGACGTTTGAGGTGCGCGCCTTGCCAGTCAGTATGTGCAAAGATGCTCGCAAAGAGAGAGGGGCGCCGACGCGGCACTCGACACGAAATGCGACAAGCGACCGTACGAACGGTCGAACGAAACGGCGACATCCGGTGTGGTCTAGTGGCTAGGATACCTGGCTTTCACCCAGGAGGCCCGGGTTCGATTCCCGGTACCGGAACGGAATTTTTTCCACACGAATCGTGGCAAGTTTGAGCTGTCCGAGCAGCCGTTTGCCGTCCTGCTCGCAATATAGCTACTGTTTCGTGACCGTCAGCAGAATATAGACTAGGGAAGCAGACACACGACGACCATAGAAATGGTGTATGGCTTCATGCCACCTGTTTCCAGCGTAGGGCTGAGCAACTGCATCTGCCGAGGCCCGTTAGCTCAGTTGGTTAGAGCGTCGTGCTAATAACGCGAAGGTCGTGGGTTCGATCCCACCACGGGCCACTACTCTTTTACTACTACGAAAAGGCAGCGCCGATTTCAGCTGGCGAGTGTGATGACCAAAAGATCATCACCCTGCGTGGAAGTTGACAGAGGATCCGAACCCGACTCGTCGGGAAGCGCTACAGCATTCACTCGGCAATGGCCATAATATCTTGAATACACTGGTTCTCAACCGATAAAGAGAAAATGAAAGAAAATGTCCGATTGCCGATGCGTAACAACTTTGGCCCTTGTCAGTACTTGGGCGGGTGAGCGCATGGGAACACAGGGCACTATTTGCACTTTTACTTCCTATTTTTGTTTCTCCTTTGTTTTCGGAGCTACAGCCCGATTCGGTGAGGGAGACGCCACCGTGAAATGAAGGGGGCGTGCTGTGTGTCCATCGCCTCGCCTCTCCTTACCTCTCTCAGTCGTTTCTCGTGCTTGTCGTTTTGATAAAGGCCGATTTGAGAGCGTCAGCTCTCGCGTCAGCTGAGCAAAGTCGAGACAAGTCGAGACACGAGACAAGTCGAGACACACTAAGGGCTGGTATGCAGCGAGTAAGAGGGCGAAAAAAACAATAATTTAAGAGCGCGTGGCAAAAGTACTCATACGCGAAATTAAAAGCCTGCTGCGGTGGCCGGGAATCGAACCCGGATCAACTGCTTGGAAGGCAACTATGCTGACCATTACACCACCACCGCACAAGCGAGCGCCGCGCGTCCGCGCTGTGTCGGCTTCCCGCCAGTCGGCAGCGGCCGAAGGTGATCGTACCTGGCAGGCGCATTTCGAGGCAGGCTAGGGGAGCACATCCAGACGCATTCGGACAGCGTATCCGCGCACATTTCGCATCCTTTGGCAAGAGTTGGGCGCCGGCGACGCAAGAGTACGCAGAGGACCGCGTTCTGGCGGCATTTTTAAGCAGTGCAGTGCAGGATTCAGCGTCTGCAGCATCTTTCCCACAGAATGCTACGGCGCTTGACGGCAGTCCCACTTTCCCTTGAGACATCTGCTCGGGAAGCAGCGTCAAGTTACCGCTGGCCCCAGCATCGGTGGTTCAGTGGTAGAATGCTCGCCTGCCACGCGGGCGGCCCGGGTTCGATTCCCGGCCGATGCATCATTTTGCTTTTCCCGCGATGATGCTGCCGCGTGGCTTGAGCGCTTGAGATGCACGATCCACAAGAATGTGTAGCTGGATTTCCCTTGAGAAGGACCGAGAACGCAGCACTCGCGGGTCCCCACTAGGACGCTCGCATCTTGTTCTACAGACTAGCGTCGGCCTGGCCTCACAAGTTGCTGGGTCCGGGTGCCTCCGAGGCTCTGAACTTTAACGACAAGGAGTGCTGCCTATCGTTGCAACAGCTGCAGCAGCACCACAATCAACTGGGCCGGCAGTGCACGTGTAGCAACAGAACACGTTATCCAGGAAGTACAGTGTCTCTACGTCTAATATTGGGTACGGTATTTAGCCAGTTTCCAGGACAAGCGGTGCACCCGTGCCTCGGTAGCGCAGTAGGCAGCGCGTAAGTCTCATAATCTTAAGGTCGTGAGTTCGATCCTCACCCGTGGCATTTAATTTTCTGTGACTGATGGTGGTGCTGTTGCTAGGGCGCCAACGTATTTCTTGTTTGTTATCCACAACGTTTCAACGCTTCAGCGGGAAAATGTTTACTTCCTGTTATTGCTACTTACAGCTTCCCTTTTCCTCTTCTCCCAGCAGAGCATGAAGCCAAAAGCGTTGCTCTGCGACGTTTGAGGTGCGCGCTTTGCCAGTCAGTATGTGCAAAGATGCTCGCAAAGAGAGAGGGGCGCCGACGCGGCACTCGACACGAAATGCGACAAGCGACCGTACGAACGGTCGAACGAAACGGCCACATCCGGTGTGGTCTAGTGGCTAGGATACCTGCCTTTCACCCAGGAGGCCCCGGTTCGATTCCCGGTACCGGAACGGAATTTTTTCCACACGAATCGTGGCAAGTTTGAGCTGTCCGAGCAGCCGTTTGCCGTCCTGCTCGCAATATAGCTACTGTTTCGTGACCGTCAGCAGAATATAGACTAGGGAAGCAGACACACGACGACCATAGAAATGGTGTGTGGCTTCATGCCACCTGTTTCCAGCGTAGGGCTGAGCAACTGCATCTGCCGAGGCCCGTTAGCTCAGTTGGTTAGAGCGTCGTGCTAATAACGCGAAGGTCGTGGGTTCGATCCCCCCACGGGCCACTACTCTTTTACTACTACGAAAAGGCAGCGCCGATTTCAGCTGGCGAGTGTGATGACCAAAAGATCATCACCCTGCGTGGAAGTTGACAGAGGATCCGAACCCGACTCGTCGGGAAGCGCTACAGCATTCACTCGGCAATGGCCATAATATCTTGAATACACTGGTTCTCAACCGATAAAGAGAAAATGAAAGAAAATGTCCGATTGCCGATGCGTAACAACTTTGGCCCTTGTCAGTACTTGGGCGGGTGAGCGCATGGGAACACAGGGCACTATTTGCACTTTTACTTCCTATTTTTGTTTCTCCTTTGTTTTCGGAGCTACAGCCCGATTCGGTGAGGGAGACGCCACCGTGAAATGAAGGGGGCGTGCTGTGTGTCCATCGCCTCGCCTCTCCTTACCTCTCTCAGTCGTTTCTCGTGCTTGTCGTTTTGATAAAGGCCGATTTGAGAGCGTCAGCTCTCGCGTCAGCTGAGCAAAGTCGAGACAAGTCGAGACACGAGACAAGTCGAGACACACTAAGGGCTGGTATGCAGCGAGTAAGAGGGCGAAAAAAACAATAATTTAAGAGCGCGTGGCAAAAGTACTCATACGCGAAATTAAAAGCCTGCTGCGGTGGCCGGGAATCGAACCCGGATCAACTGCTTGGAAGGCAACTATGCTGACCATTACACCACCACCGCACAAGCGAGCGCCGCGCGTCCGCGCTGTGTCGGCTTCCCGCCAGTCGGCAGCGGCCGAAGGTGATCGTACCTGGCAGGCGCATTTCGAGGCAGGCTAGGGGAGCACATCCAGACGCATTCGGACAGCGTATCCGCGCACATTTCGCATCCTTTGGCAAGAGTTGGGCGCCGGCGACGCAAGAGTACGCAGAGGACCGCGTTCTGGCGGCATTTTTAAGCAGTGCAGTGCAGGATTCAGCGTCTGCAGCATCTTTCCCACAGAATGCTACGGCGCTTGACGGCAGTCCCACTTTCCCTTGAGACATCTGCTCGGGAAGCAGCGTCAAGTTACCGCTGGCCCCAGCATCGGTGGTTCAGTGGTAGAATGCTCGCCTGCCACGCGGGCGGCCCGGGTTCGATTCCCGGCCGATGCATCATTTTGCTTTTCCCGCGATGATGCTGCCGCGTGGCTTGAGCGCTTGAGATGCACGATCCACAAGAATGTGTAGCTGGATTTCCCTTGAGAAGGACCGAGAACGCAGCACTCGCGGGTCCCCACTAGGACGCTCGCATCTTGTTCTACAGACTAGCGTCGGCCTGGCCTCACAAGTTGCTGGGTCCGGGTGCCTCCGAGGCTCTGAACTTTAACGACAAGGAGTGCTGCCTATCGTTGCAACAGCTGCAGCAGCACCACAATCAACTGGGCCGGCAGTGCACGTGTAGCAACAGAACACGTTATCCAGGAAGTACAGTGTCTCTACGTCTAATATTGGGTACGGTATTTAGCCAGTTTCCAGGACAAGCGGTGCACCCGTGCCTCGGTAGCGCAGTAGGCAGCGCGTAAGTCTCATAATCTTAAGGTCGTGAGTTCGATCCTCACCCGTGGCATTTAATTTTCTGTGACTGATGGTGGTGCTGTTGCTAGGGCGCCAACGTATTTCTTGTTTGTTATCCACAACGTTTCAACGCTTCAGCGGGAAAATGTTTACTTCCTGTTATTGCTACTTACAGCTTCCCTTTTCCTCTTCTCCCAGCAGAGCATGAAGCCAAAAGCGTTGCTCTGCGACGTTTGAGGTGCGCGCTTTGCCAGTCAGTATGTGCAAAGATGCTCGCAAAGAGAGAGGGGCGCCGACGCGGCACTCGACACGAAATGCGACAAGCGACCGTACGAACGGTCGAACGAAACGGCCACATCCGGTGTGGTCTAGTGGCTAGGATACCTGCCTTTCACCCAGGAGGCCCCGGTTCGATTCCCGGTACCGGAACGGAATTTTTTCCACACGAATCGTGGCAAGTTTGAGCTGTCCGAGCAGCCGTTTGCCGTCCTGCTCGCAATATAGCTACTGTTTCGTGACCGTCAGCAGAATATAGACTAGGGAAGCAGACACACGACGACCATAGAAATGGTGTATGGCTTCATGCCACCTGTTTCCAGCGTAGGGCTGAGCAACTGCATCTGCCGAGGCCCGTTAGCTCAGTTGGAAGTTCCGCTTTAGACGCCGTGCAGTGTGGACGTGCCTAGTCTTCCGCTCCGCCGTAGCGTTACGTATAGTGGACTATCGTTTTTGTTTACGTGTTGTGTTGCAACTTCTGTGAGTGTTTCTCCGTCGTTGTTTCGTACCTTGTGTTTTGTTCTGTCCTTATTTCAGTGTTTTTTGTGTAGCGGTTTCGACCGCATATTTTGAAAATGTCGTCCCAGGTTATTCCTCGTCAGGCTACAGTTAGTTTTGCTTTTGACAAGTCAACCCGCCATGTGCAACCTAGTTCCCTTGAGATTCATGATTGGTTGGTAGATACCTTTGGTGTTCATTCGGATCAGGTGCACACTGCTTATTTTGATACCGAACTGTATGTTTTCTTTGTTAAGTTCATGGACCCACTTCAGGTTGATAAAATTCTTTCTAAATATGGTCATCAAGTTCTCTTTCGGCATCGGGATGATTCTGTAAGTACCGTGCTGCTTTCCAATGCTTCCATCACGTATACCAATGTTCGTGTTTACAACCTTCCACCGGAGGTGGATAATGTCTATCTTAAGGAGGGTCTACAGAAGTATGGTGATGTAAAGAGCATTCGCCTTGAACGCTGGTCAAGCCAACATCGCCTGCAATGTTACAGTGGTATTCGTTCAGTCGAAATGCACGTTAAGCAGAATATTCCATCTCACCTGCAGATCGGTGGATATCGTGTCCATGTAACATATAGTGGTCAGGTTGGCACCTGTTTTTTGTGCAATGAAAGTGGTCACGTGCGTACCGACTGTCCGCGGAGAGTTTTTGTTTTAAAAAATTCTCTCGAACAGCGTCGCAAGTTAACGGTCGCTGACCTCGTTGCAGGTGGTTCTGCTCTTGGTGTAGCACAGTCCAGTGGTAGTAGCGCCCCGCCACAGGTTTTGCGCACCCCTGATACAGAATTTCCTCCTTTGCGTGCTAAATCTGATGTTGTTCCGTCTGTCCCTCAGGTGGGTGTGCCACTTTTGAATAATAAGAGGCGTCGCCCACACGATGGAAATAGTACGGATGAGGATCTCCCTGAGATGCCCCAGTCCGAGCGACCGGCATCCTCCGAGCCACTGTGTACTGTAGCTGCTCCTTGCCCTCCTGAGGTAGCGGTTCCGGTGGCGGCTGCTGGCGCTCCTCCGGCCTCCGACGCAGCTTCTCTCGAGTCGGGTCGTCGGTCGGGCCTGTTGGCGCCGTCTTCCGAACCGACTTCGATGTCACAACAAGTGGAGCCGCGACAACTTCCTGCTTCGCTGCCCCATACCTCTGCCAGCGGAGCTGCTCCGCTTCCTTCCAACTCTGCGGCCTCGGACCTTCCCGCTCACGTTTCGCCTCCGTGCAGTCCATGTTTGCCGGAAGCTAGTGCAGGTGTTGACCATTCCGTTTTGTCGGATGTTTCCCCCGCGACCCCCGATCCCGCATGTGGACCGGCGCGGGTGGTGTCGGATACAGAACATGACCCTCCTACGTCACCGGCGGCTGAAGCTTCCTTGCCCGTCAGCCGACGCAAGTTACGCGTTCAGCCGAACGTTAATGCTGTTCGTAAAAAACCGAAACGTAAGGGATCCGCGGAACGGGGTAGCAGTCCCCCTCCCTCGGATGCCTCCGTCACCCCTGCTATGGACTGTGACGCTGGTGCGTCGGTGTAGGTGATTTGTTTTCTCGCTTTTCTCTCTATGGTTCAAGCATACACCTTTCTTACCTTAAATGTTAACCGTATTGAGTCCGACGTTCGCATTGCCTCTTTGCGGCAGTTTATTTACGACGCCTGTGCGGACGTAGTGTTTTTGCAGGAAGTGTTGTTTTCTGATCTCTCTCTACCTGGATTTCAAACTGTTTTTAATGTCGCGCCGGAATATTCAACAGGAACTGCTCTTTTCTTTCGAGAGGGCATTCCTATTACTGACATTGAATTCCTTGACTCTGGCCGTGGGATTGGTTGTCGTCTTTTTGATCTCCGCCTCGTTGTTTTGTATGCCCCCTCTGGTTCGGGTCACACTGTGGCTCGATCGCGCTTTTATAAAGAAGAGCTTATTTATCTTTTGCGCCAGAGTCCTCGGAGTCTCCTGCTCGGAGGCGATTTTAATTGTGTTTTACGCCCTGCAGACCAGTCCCCCAATTTTAATTATTGCCGTGATTTACATGACTTAGTTCGTACGATGCATCTGCGTGATGTTTGGGAATACAAATATCCAACCCTGGTGAAATATACGTTTTTTACCGCGTCCTCATGCAGTAGACTCGACAGATTCTATTTATCTGATTTTTTATGTGATAAAATTCTTTCTGTCGATGTTATTCCTACTAGTTTTTCTGACCATTGTGCTTTTACTGCAACTGTAAATCTTAGTCGCCAACCTGCAAAACTTTATCGTTCCCAGTGGATGTTAAATGTTTCCCACCTTGCCGACAGTGCTATGGATGATGTTATAAGTGGCGTGTGGGAGCGATGTCTTCGCTCTGTCCCGCGATACCCCTCCTTGCTGGTTTGGTGGACTGCGTTTGCCAAGCCCAAGATTCGTCAGACTTTGATTTTCTACTGTGCTGCTAGGACGCGTGATTTTAAGAACACGTATGAATATTACTACTCTGTCCTGCGTGAACTATATGACGCGGCGGGTACCTCTCCACTGCGGATCCATGATGTTCGTCGTATTAAAGCCAAGCTCTTGAGCCTTAAACGACGACAGATGGATGGTCTGCGAGTTAAGTCGAAACCTCACTCTCTTGTTGAAGGTGAACTGACATCCTTGTACCACCTACTACGGCATCAGACTCGTCGTCGTCGCTCCTTCATCTCTTCTCTTACGGTGGATGATGGGCGACAGCTTAGTGCACAGGAGGAAATGGTTCGTGCTCTTCATCAGTATTACACTAGTCTCTATTCTGTCGATGATTCTGGTGAGTCTCTTTCGGATGGTGTCTTTGGGGATCTAACTGCGACGATCGCGCCTGACGCGAACGGCGAATTTCTCCGGGAGTTCCAGGTAGATGATGTTTTCGATTTTATTGCTCGCTCTCCGTCCAGTAAATCGCCGGGTCCAGACGGCCTGCCTAAAGAATTTTATCTCCGTTTTTGGCCTCTTTTGGGTGGCATTTTTACGCAGATTTTAAATGAGATTGTCAGGGGGATGGATGTGCCTGCCGATTTTAAAGTAGGGAAAATTGTTTTAATTCCGAAGTCCTCTGGTCGTTTATCTGCTGCCAATCTTCGTCCGCTCACATTGCTGAATTTTGACTATAAGACAGCTGCTAGAGCGCTCAATAGCCGGTTGTCTTCTCTGCTTCGGGGTGTGATTGGTGCACATCAATGTTGTTTTCATGATAGATCTATTCTGACACCAGTAGCCGAATATCGGGATGTTGTCTCGGTTGCGGCGGTTACAAACGTACATTGTGCCTTTGCCTTCCTTGATTTTTATAAGGCTTTTGATCACGTCAGTCATGTGTTTTTAGATCGTGTTTTAGGTACAATAGGTTTTAACGCTTCATCACGTGGTGTTCTTGGCAATTTGTACAGGGGAATAACAGCTCGGGTGTCAGTCAATGGGCAGCTGACGCCGCCCATTGCTATCCGCCGCGGAGTGCCTCAGGGTAGTCCGCTCTCTATGTCTTTATTCGTATTGTCCCTGGAACCGCTGCTTCGGACTATTGCTCTCAAACTTCAGGGTATGTCCCTCTCTGGTGGGAAGCTCTCTGTTAAGGCATATGCGGATGATGTCGTTGTTCTCCTCCGTCAACGAGATGATATCCCGTTGTTGAAAGGGGCAGTCGATGCATACTGTCGTGTATCTGGAGCGCGTCTCAATCAGGGTAAATGTAAGTTCCTTGATATTCGAGGATTTCGCGATGCTGACGTCCCTTGGGCCACTTTTGTCGATCGCCATACGTCCTTGGGGATTATCATTGATCGGTGTCCTCTAAAAATGGCGGCTCTCAATTGGAAATCTGTCACCGAGAAGATACAGGGGGCTCTGATGGTCCATGAGCAGCGCTCTGCTACCATTTTGCAAAAAGTCAGAATTTTAGACACCTACGTCCTATGTAAAGCTTATTATGTTGCTCAGCTGTTCCCACTTCCCATGATGGTGGCGAAAAGGTTGCGCCAATTGTCTAGCAGGTTTATATGGAAGGGCCATCTATTCAAGATACGTTACGAGGTAATGACGAAATCGCGTCTCTCCGGAGGCTTGGGCCTCTCTGACATTACTCGCAAGGCGTCTGCTTTGTACGTCCGCCGAACGACTCTAATTGTTACGCAAGAAGTGACTTCAATTACATCCCAGCTTTTTACTGTTGTGCGTCCGGCGAGCCTTGCTCCACCTGTCGATGTCGGACGCCTAAATTTTAAGTTGAAACACATTCGGGAATTTTACATTGCGGTGAGTTACCTCGGTGACGTCTTCTTGCGGCGACCGGTGCCAACGACCAAGGGCTTGATTGCCCGCTGGGAGGGGCTGGCCAGTCCCAATCCAATAGAACTGGCGTCTCCATCCGTGTCCTGGAGGAACGTCTGGAAGAACGTTAGTCTGCCGATCCACTCTATGGCCGTGGCGTCCACGTGGTATAGGGTAATAAATAATTTGGTTCCCACCAATGTACGACTGCACCGTATTGGTCTTTCTGACACGGACACCTGTACTCGGTGTGGTCTCCTGGATACCCTTGAACATCGATTCACCTGCTGTGGGCACCTTGCTAATTGGCGTTGGCTCAGGAAACAACTTGCTTTTGTCACTAGGTCTGCTGAAGCCGCTTATACTATTGACATCATTGTCCGGCCCGATTCTTCCTTTTTTCCGCGGACGAAGCTCCATACCGTCATGTGGTTGATTGGCCATTTCGTACATTTTGTCAACAGTTGTCATGAAGAGGATGGACACCTAGCGTTTCGGCAGTACATGCTTACTGCTTACTGGCAGCGCTTGCGATTGCCAGGCCTCCGAGATGATTTTGCCAATATGCTTAGCCTGACATTTGAAAGAGAGGGTGTTGGCTAAGGTCACCTGTGTGAGCCATTTTCTTTTATACTGTTTCTGGACTTGCCGCCTTTATGTATGTTTTCTTCTCTACACCAGGACTGAAGTTTTCGTGTTTTAACCTTTATTTCAGTAAGCAGTCTACATTATATAGTCATGTTTTAGGATTTTAATTTCAGTACTGTACTTCTTTTGAAGTGGCCGTGTGGTGGATATTCTTTAATATTTTTTTTCAATAGATATAATCGTTCGAGTGGTAGTGCGTCTGCTTCAAAAAAAAAAAAAAAAAAAAAAAAAAAAGTTGGTTAGAGCGTCGTGCTAATAACGCGAAGGTCGTGGGTTCGATCCCCCCACGGGCCACTACTCTTTTACTACTACGAAAAGGCAGCGCCGATTTCAGCTGGCGAGTGTGATGACCAAAAGATCATCACCCTGCGTGGAAGTTGACAGAGGATCCGAACCCGACTCGTCGGGAAGCGCTACACCATTCACTCGGCAATGGCCATAATATCTTGAATACACTGGTTCTCAACCGATAAAGAGAAAATGAAAGAAAATGTCCGATTGCCGATGCGTAACAACTTTGGCCCTTGTCAGTACTTGGGCGGGTGAGCGCATGGGAACACAGGGCACTATTTGCACTTTTACTTCCTATTTTTGTTTCTCCTTTGTTTTCGGAGCTACAGCCCGATTCGGTGAGGGAGACGCCACCGTGAAATGAAGGGGGCGTGCTGTGTGTCCATCGCCTCGCCTCTCCTTACCTCTCTCAGTCGTTTCTCGTGCTTGTCGTTTTGATAAAGGCCGATTTGAGAGCGTCAGCTCTCGCGTCAGCTGAGCAAAGTCGAGACAAGTCGAGACACGAGACAAGTCGAGACACACTAAGGGCTGGTATGCAGCGAGTAAGAGGGCGAAAAAAACAATAATTTAAGAGCGCGTGGCAAAAGTACTCATACGCGAAATTAAAAGCCTGCTGCGGTGGCCGGGAATCGAACCCGGATCAACTGCTTGGAAGGCAACTATGCTGACCATTACACCACCACCGCACAAGCGAGCGCCGCGCGTCCGCGCTGTGTCGGCTTCCCGCCAGTCGGCAGCGGCCGAAGGTGATCGTACCTGGCAGGCGCATTTCGAGGCAGGCTAGGGGAGCACATCCAGACGCATTCGGACAGCGTATCCGCGCACATTTCGCATCCTTTGGCAAGAGTTGGGCGCCGGCGACGCAAGAGTACGCAGAGGACCGCGTTCTGGCGGCATTTTTAAGCAGTGCAGTGCAGGATTCAGCGTCTGCAGCATCTTTCCCACAGAATGCTACGGCGCTTGACGGCAGTCCCACTTTCCCTTGAGACATCTGCTCGGGAAGCAGCGTCAAGTTACCGCTGGCCCCAGCATCGGTGGTTCAGTGGTAGAATGCTCGCCTGCCACGCGGGCGGCCCGGGTTCGATTCCCGGCCGATGCATCATTTTGCTTTTCCCGCGATGATGCTGCCGCGTGGCTTGAGCGCTTGAGATGCACGATCCACAAGAATGTGTAGCTGGATTTCCCTTGAGAAGGACCGAGAACGCAGCACTCGCGGGTCCCCACTAGGACGCTCGCATCTTGTTCTACAGACTAGCGTCGGCCTGGCCTCACAAGTTGCTGGGTCCGGGTGCCTCCGAGGCTCTGAACTTTAACGACAAGGAGTGCTGCCTATCGTTGCAACAGCTGCAGCAGCACCACAATCAACTGGGCCGGCAGTGCACGTGTAGCAACAGAACACGTTATCCAGGAAGTACAGTGTCTCTACGTCTAATATTGGGTACGGTATTTAGCCAGTTTCCAGGACAAGCGGTGCACCCGTGCCTCGGTAGCGCAGTAGGCAGCGCGTAAGTCTCATAATCTTAAGGTCGTGAGTTCGATCCTCACCCGTGGCATTTAATTTTCTGTGACTGATGGTGGTGCTGTTGCTAGGGCGCCAACGTATTTCTTGTTTGTTATCCACAACGTTTCAACGCTTCAGCGGGAAAATGTTTACTTCCTGTTATTGCTACTTACAGCTTCCCTTTTCCTCTTCTCCCAGCAGAGCATGAAGCCAAAAGCGTTGCTCTGCGACGTTTGAGGTGCGCGCTTTGCCAGTCAGTATGTGCAAAGATGCTCGCAAAGAGAGAGGGGCGCCGACGCGGCACTCGACACGAAATGCGACAAGCGACCGTACGAACGGTCGAACGAAACGGCCACATCCGGTGTGGTCTAGTGGCTAGGATACCTGCCTTTCACCCAGGAGGCCCCGGTTCGATTCCCGGTACCGGAACGGAATTTTTTCCACACGAATCGTGGCAAGTTTGAGCTGTCCGAGCAGCCGTTTGCCGTCCTGCTCGCAATATAGCTACTGTTTCGTGACCGTCAGCAGAATATAGACTAGGGAAGCAGACACACGACGACCATAGAAATGGTGTATGGCTTCATGCCACCTGTTTCCAGCGTAGGGCTGAGCAACTGCATCTGCCGAGGCCCGTTAGCTCAGTTGGTTAGAGCGTCGTGCTAATAACGCGAAGGTCGTGGGTTCGATCCCCCCACGGGCCACTACTCTTTTACTACTACGAAAAGGCAGCGCCGATTTCAGCTGGCGAGTGTGATGACCAAAAGATCATCACCCTGCGTGGAAGTTGACAGAGGATCCGAACCCGACTCGTCGGGAAGCGCTACACCATTCACTCGGCAATGGCCATAATATCTTGAATACACTGGTTCTCAACCGATAAAGAGAAAATGAAAGAAAATGTCCGATTGCCGATGCGTAACAACTTTGGCCCTTGTCAGTACTTGGGCGGGTGAGCGCATGGGAACACAGGGCACTATTTGCACTTTTACTTCCTATTTTTGTTTCTCCTTTGTTTTCGGAGCTACAGCCCGATTCGGTGAGGGAGACGCCACCGTGAAATGAAGGGGGCGTGCTGTGTGTCCATCGCCTCGCCTCTCCTTACCTCTCTCAGTCGTTTCTCGTGCTTGTCGTTTTGATAAAGGCCGATTTGAGAGCGTCAGCTCTCGCGTCAGCTGAGCAAAGTCGAGACAAGTCGAGACACGAGACAAGTCGAGACACACTAAGGGCTGGTATGCAGCGAGTAAGAGGGCGAAAAAAACAATAATTTAAGAGCGCGTGGCAAAAGTACTCATACGCGAAATTAAAAGCCTGCTGCGGTGGCCGGGAATCGAACCCGGATCAACTGCTTGGAAGGCAACTATGCTGACCATTACACCACCACCGCACAAGCGAGCGCCGCGCGTCCGCGCTGTGTCGGCTTCCCGCCAGTCGGCAGCGGCCGAAGGTGATCGTACCTGGCAGGCGCATTTCGAGGCAGGCTAGGGGAGCACATCCAGACGCATTCGGACAGCGTATCCGCGCACATTTCGCATCCTTTGGCAAGAGTTGGGCGCCGGCGACGCAAGAGTACGCAGAGGACCGCGTTCTGGCGGCATTTTTAAGCAGTGCAGTGCAGGATTCAGCGTCTGCAGCATCTTTCCCACAGAATGCTACGGCGCTTGACGGCAGTCCCACTTTCCCTTGAGACATCTGCTCGGAAAGCAGCGTCAAGTTACCGCTGGCCCCAGCATCGGTGGTTCAGTGGTAGAATGCTCGCCTGCCACGCGGGCGGCCCGGGTTCGATTCCCGGCCGATGCATCATTTTGCTTTTCCCGCGATGATGCTGCCGCGTGGCTTGAGCGCTTGAGATGCACGATCCACAAGAATGTGTAGCTGGATTTCCCTTGAGAAGGACCGAGAACGCAGCACTCGCGGGTCCCCACTAGGACGCTCGCATCTTGTTCTACAGACTAGCGTCGGCCTGGCCTCACAAGTTGCTGGGTCCGGGTGCCTCCGAGGCTCTGAACTTTAACGACAAGGAGTGCTGCCTATCGTTGCAACAGCTGCAGCAGCACCACAATCAACTGGGCCGGCAGTGCACGTGTAGCAACAGAACACGTTATCCAGGAAGTACAGTGTCTCTACGTCTAATATTGGGTACGGTATTTAGCCAGTTTCCAGGACAAGCGGTGCACCCGTGCCTCGGTAGCGCAGTAGGCAGCGCGTAAGTCTCATAATCTTAAGGTCGTGAGTTCGATCCTCACCCGTGGCATTTAATTTTCTGTGACTGATGGTGGTGCTGTTGCTAGGGCGCCAACGTATTTCTTGTTTGTTATCCACAACGTTTCAACGCTTCAGCGGGAAAATGTTTACTTCCTGTTATTGCTACTTACAGCTTCCCTTTTCCTCTTCTCCCAGCAGAGCATGAAGCCAAAAGCGTTGCTCTGCGACGTTTGAGGTGCGCGCTTTGCCAGTCAGTATGTGCAAAGATGCTCGCAAAGAGAGAGGGGCGCCGACGCGGCACTCGACACGAAATGCGACAAGCGACCGTACGAACGGTCGAACGAAACGGCCACATCCGGTGTGGTCTAGTGGCTAGGATACCTGCCTTTCACCCAGGAGGCCCCGGTTCGATTCCCGGTACCGGAACGGAATTTTTTCCACACGAATCGTGGCAAGTTTGAGCTGTCCGAGCAGCCGTTTGCCGTCCTGCTCGCAATATAGCTACTGTTTCGTGACCGTCAGCAGAATATAGACTAGGGAAGCAGACACACGACGACCATAGAAATGGTGTATGGCTTCATGCCACCTGTTTCCAGCGTAGGGCTGAGCAACTGCATCTGCCGAGGCCCGTTAGCTCAGTTGGTTAGAGCGTCGTGCTAATAACGCGAAGGTCGTGGGTTCGATCCCCCCACGGGCCACTACTCTTTTACTACTACGAAAAGGCAGCGCCGATTTCAGCTGGCGAGTGTGATGACCAAAAGATCATCACCCTGCGTGGAAGTTGACAGAGGATCCGAACCCGACTCGTCGGGAAGCGCTACACCATTCACTCGGCAATGGCCATAATATCTTGAATACACTGGTTCTCAACCGATAAAGAGAAAATGAAAGAAAATGTCCGATTGCCGATGCGTAACAACTTTGGCCCTTGTCAGTACTTGGGCGGGTGAGCGCATGGGAACACAGGGCACTATTTGCACTTTTACTTCCTATTTTTGTTTCTCCTTTGTTTTCGGAGCTACAGCCCGATTCGGTGAGGGAGACGCCACCGTGAAATGAAGGGGGCGTGCTGTGTGTCCATCGCCTCGCCTCTCCTTACCTCTCTCAGTCGTTTCTCGTGCTTGTCGTTTTGATAAAGGCCGATTTGAGAGCGTCAGCTCTCGCGTCAGCTGAGCAAAGTCGAGACAAGTCGAGACACGAGACAAGTCGAGACACACTAAGGGCTGGTATGCAGCGAGTAAGAGGGCGAAAAAAACAATAATTTAAGAGCGCGTGGCAAAAGTACTCATACGCGAAATTAAAAGCCTGCTGCGGTGGCCGGGAATCGAACCCGGATCAACTGCTTGGAAGGCAACTATGCTGACCATTACACCACCACCGCACAAGCGAGCGCCGCGCGTCCGCGCTGTGTCGGCTTCCCGCCAGTCGGCAGCGGCCGAAGGTGATCGTACCTGGCAGGCGCATTTCGAGGCAGGCTAGGGGAGCACATCCAGACGCATTCGGACAGCGTATCCGCGCACATTTCGCATCCTTTGGCAAGAGTTGGGCGCCGGCGACGCAAGAGTACGCAGAGGACCGCGTTCTGGCGGCATTTTTAAGCAGTGCAGTGCAGGATTCAGCGTCTGCAGCATCTTTCCCACAGAATGCTACGGCGCTTGACGGCAGTCCCACTTTCCCTTGAGACATCTGCTCGGGAAGCAGCGTCAAGTTACCGCTGGCCCCAGCATCGGTGGTTCAGTGGTAGAATGCTCGCCTGCCACGCGGGCGGCCCGGGTTCGATTCCCGGCCGATGCATCATTTTGCTTTTCCCGCGATGATGCTGCCGCGTGGCTTGAGCGCTTGAGATGCACGATCCACAAGAATGTGTAGCTGGATTTCCCTTGAGAAGGACCGAGAACGCAGCACTCGCGGGTCCCCACTAGGACGCTCGCATCTTGTTCTACAGACTAGCGTCGGCCTGGCCTCACAAGTTGCTGGGTCCGGGTGCCTCCGAGGCTCTGAACTTTAACGACAAGGAGTGCTGCCTATCGTTGCAACAGCTGCAGCAGCACCACAATCAACTGGGCCGGCAGTGCACGTGTAGCAACAGAACACGTTATCCAGGAAGTACAGTGTCTCTACGTCTAATATTGGGTACGGTATTTAGCCAGTTTCCAGGACAAGCGGTGCACCCGTGCCTCGGTAGCGCAGTAGGCAGCGCGTAAGTCTCATAATCTTAAGGTCGTGAGTTCGATCCTCACCCGTGGCATTTAATTTTCTGTGACTGATGGTGGTGCTGTTGCTAGGGCGCCAACGTATTTCTTGTTTGTTATCCACAACGTTTCAACGCTTCAGCGGGAAAATGTTTACTTCCTGTTATTGCTACTTACAGCTTCCCTTTTCCTCTTCTCCCAGCAGAGCATGAAGCCAAAAGCGTTGCTCTGCGACGTTTGAGGTGCGCGCTTTGCCAGTCAGTATGTGCAAAGATGCTCGCAAAGAGAGAGGGGCGCCGACGCGGCACTCGACACGAAATGCGACAAGCGACCGTACGAACGGTCGAACGAAACGGCCACATCCGGTGTGGTCTAGTGGCTAGGATACCTGGCTTTCACCCAGGAGGCCCCGGTTCGATTCCCGGTACCGGAACGGAATTTTTTCCACACGAATCGTGGCAAGTTTGAGCTGTCCGAGCAGCCGTTTGCCGTCCTGCTCGCAATATAGCTACTGTTTCGTGACCGTCAGCAGAATATAGACTAGGGAAGCAGACACACGACGACCATAGAAATGGTGTATGGCTTCATGCCACCTGTTTCCAGCGTAGGGCTGAGCAACTGCATCTGCCGAGGCCCGTTAGCTCAGTTGGTTAGAGCGTCGTGCTAATAACGCGAAGGTCGTGGGTTCGATCCCCCCACGGGCCACTACTCTTTTACTACTACGAAAAGGCAGCGCCGATTTCAGCTGGCGAGTGTGATGACCAAAAGATCATCACCCTGCGTGGAAGTTGACAGAGGATCCGAACCCGACTCGTCGGGAAGCGCTACACCATTCACTCGGCAATGGCCATAATATCTTGAATACACTGGTTCTCAACCGATAAAGAGAAAATGAAAGAAAATGTCCGATTGCCGATGCGTAACAACTTTGGCCCTTGTCAGTACTTGGGCGGGTGAGCGCATGGGAACACAGGGCACTATTTGCACTTTTACTTCCTATTTTTGTTTCTCCTTTGTTTTCGGAGCTACAGCCCGATTCGGTGAGGGAGACGCCACCGTGAAATGAAGGGGGCGTGCTGTGTGTCCATCGCCTCGCCTCTCCTTACCTCTCTCAGTCGTTTCTCGTGCTTGTCGTTTTGATAAAGGCCGATTTGAGAGCGTCAGCTCTCGCGTCAGCTGAGCAAAGTCGAGACAAGTCGAGACACGAGACAAGTCGAGACACACTAAGGGCTGGTATGCAGCGAGTAAGAGGGCGAAAAAAACAATAATTTAAGAGCGCGTGGCAAAAGTACTCATACGCGAAATTAAAAGCCTGCTGCGGTGGCCGGGAATCGAACCCGGATCAACTGCTTGGAAGGCAACTATGCTGACCATTACACCACCACCGCACAAGCGAGCGCCGCGCGTCCGCGCTGTGTCGGCTTCCCGCCAGTCGGCAGCGGCCGAAGGTGATCGTACCTGGCAGGCGCATTTCGAGGCAGGCTAGGGGAGCACATCCAGACGCATTCGGACAGCGTATCCGCGCACATTTCGCATCCTTTGGCAAGAGTTGGGCGCCGGCGACGCAAGAGTACGCAGAGGACCGCGTTCTGGCGGCATTTTTAAGCAGTGCAGTGCAGGATTCAGCGTCTGCAGCATCTTTCCCACAGAATGCTACGGCGCTTGACGGCAGTCCCACTTTCCCTTGAGACATCTGCTCGGAAAGCAGCGTCAAGTTACCGCTGGCCCCAGCATCGGTGGTTCAGTGGTAGAATGCTCGCCTGCCACGCGGGCGGCCCGGGTTCGATTCCCGGCCGATGCATCATTTTGCTTTTCCCGCGATGATGCTGCCGCGTGGCTTGAGCGCTTGAGATGCACGATCCACAAGAATGTGTAGCTGGATTTCCCTTGAGAAGGACCGAGAACGCAGCACTCGCGGGTCCCCACTAGGACGCTCGCATCTTGTTCTACAGACTAGCGTCGGCCTGGCCTCACAAGTTGCTGGGTCCGGGTGCCTCCGAGGCTCTGAACTTTAACGACAAGGAGTGCTGCCTATCGTTGCAACAGCTGCAGCAGCACCACAATCAACTGGGCCGGCAGTGCACGTGTAGCAACAGAACACGTTATCCAGGAAGTACAGTGTCTCTACGTCTAATATTGGGTACGGTATTTAGCCAGTTTCCAGGACAAGCGGTGCACCCGTGCCTCGGTAGCGCAGTAGGCAGCGCGTAAGTCTCATAATCTTAAGGTCGTGAGTTCGATCCTCACCCGTGGCATTTAATTTTCTGTGACTGATGGTGGTGCTGTTGCTAGGGCGCCAACGTATTTCTTGTTTGTTATCCACAACGTTTCAACGCTTCAGCGGGAAAATGTTTACTTCCTGTTATTGCTACTTACAGCTTCCCTTTTCCTCTTCTCCCAGCAGAGCATGAAGCCAAAAGCGTTGCTCTGCGACGTTTGAGGTGCGCGCTTTGCCAGTCAGTATGTGCAAAGATGCTCGCAAAGAGAGAGGGGCGCCGACGCGGCACTCGACACGAAATGCGACAAGCGACCGTACGAACGGTCGAACGAAACGGCCACATCCGGTGTGGTCTAGTGGCTAGGATACCTGCCTTTCACCCAGGAGGCCCCGGTTCGATTCCCGGTACCGGAACGGAATTTTTTCCACACGAATCGTGGCAAGTTTGAGCTGTCCGAGCAGCCGTTTGCCGTCCTGCTCGCAATATAGCTACTGTTTCGTGACCGTCAGCAGAATATAGACTAGGGAAGCAGACACACGACGACCATAGAAATGGTGTATGGCTTCATGCCACCTGTTTCCAGCGTAGGGCTGAGCAACTGCATCTGCCGAGGCCCGTTAGCTCAGTTGGTTAGAGCGTCGTGCTAATAACGCGAAGGTCGTGGGTTCGATCCCCCCACGGGCCACTACTCTTTTACTACTACGAAAAGGCAGCGCCGATTTCAGCTGGCGAGTGTGATGACCAAAAGATCATCACCCTGCGTGGAAGTTGACAGAGGATCCGAACCCGACTCGTCGGGAAGCGCTACACCATTCACTCGGCAATGGCCATAATATCTTGAATACACTGGTTCTCAACCGATAAAGAGAAAATGAAAGAAAATGTCCGATTGCCGATGCGTAACAACTTTGGCCCTTGTCAGTACTTGGGCGGGTGAGCGCATGGGAACACAGGGCACTATTTGCACTTTTACTTCCTATTTTTGTTTCTCCTTTGTTTTCGGAGCTACAGCCCGATTCGGTGAGGGAGACGCCACCGTGAAATGAAGGGGGCGTGCTGTGTGTCCATCGCCTCGCCTCTCCTTACCTCTCTCAGTCGTTTCTCGTGCTTGTCGTTTTGATAAAGGCCGATTTGAGAGCGTCAGCTCTCGCGTCAGCTGAGCAAAGTCGAGACAAGTCGAGACACGAGACAAGTCGAGACACACTAAGGGCTGGTATGCAGCGAGTAAGAGGGCGAAAAAAACAATAATTTAAGAGCGCGTGGCAAAAGTACTCATACGCGAAATTAAAAGCCTGCTGCGGTGGCCGGGAATCGAACCCGGATCAACTGCTTGGAAGGCAACTATGCTGACCATTACACCACCACCGCACAAGCGAGCGCCGCGCGTCCGCGCTGTGTCGGCTTCCCGCCAGTCGGCAGCGGCCGAAGGTGATCGTACCTGGCAGGCGCATTTCGAGGCAGGCTAGGGGAGCACATCCAGACGCATTCGGACAGCGTATCCGCGCACATTTCGCATCCTTTGGCAAGAGTTGGGCGCCGGCGACGCAAGAGTACGCAGAGGACCGCGTTCTGGCGGCATTTTTAAGCAGTGCAGTGCAGGATTCAGCGTCTGCAGCATCTTTCCCACAGAATGCTACGGCGCTTGACGGCAGTCCCACTTTCCCTTGAGACATCTGCTCGGGAAGCAGCGTCAAGTTACCGCTGGCCCCAGCATCGGTGGTTCAGTGGTAGAATGCTCGCCTGCCACGCGGGCGGCCCGGGTTCGATTCCCGGCCGATGCATCATTTTGCTTTTCCCGCGATGATGCTGCCGCGTGGCTTGAGCGCTTGAGATGCACGATCCACAAGAATGTGTAGCTGGATTTCCCTTGAGAAGGACCGAGAACGCAGCACTCGCGGGTCCCCACTAGGACGCTCGCATCTTGTTCTACAGACTAGCGTCGGCCTGGCCTCACAAGTTGCTGGGTCCGGGTGCCTCCGAGGCTCTGAACTTTAACGACAAGGAGTGCTGCCTATCGTTGCAACAGCTGCAGCAGCACCACAATCAACTGGGCCGGCAGTGCACGTGTAGCAACAGAACACGTTATCCAGGAAGTACAGTGTCTCTACGTCTAATATTGGGTACGGTATTTAGCCAGTTTCCAGGACAAGCGGTGCACCCGTGCCTCGGTAGCGCAGTAGGCAGCGCGTAAGTCTCATAATCTTAAGGTCGTGAGTTCGATCCTCACCCGTGGCATTTAATTTTCTGTGACTGATGGTGGTGCTGTTGCTAGGGCGCCAACGTATTTCTTGTTTGTTATCCACAACGTTTCAACGCTTCAGCGGGAAAATGTTTACTTCCTGTTATTGCTACTTACAGCTTCCCTTTTCCTCTTCTCCCAGCAGAGCATGAAGCCAAAAGCGTTGCTCTGCGACGTTTGAGGTGCGCGCTTTGCCAGTCAGTATGTGCAAAGATGCTCGCAAAGAGAGAGGGGCGCCGACGCGGCACTCGACACGAAATGCGACAAGCGACCGTACGAACGGTCGAACGAAACGGCCACATCCGGTGTGGTCTAGTGGCTAGGATACCTGCCTTTCACCCAGGAGGCCCCGGTTCGATTCCCGGTACCGGAACGGAATTTTTTCCACACGAATCGTGGCAAGTTTGAGCTGTCCGAGCAGCCGTTTGCCGTCCTGCTCGCAATATAGCTACTGTTTCGTGACCGTCAGCAGAATATAGACTAGGGAAGCAGACACACGACGACCATAGAAATGGTGTATGGCTTCATGCCACCTGTTTCCAGCGTAGGGCTGAGCAACTGCATCTGCCGAGGCCCGTTAGCTCAGTTGGTTAGAGCGTCGTGCTAATAACGCGAAGGTCGTGGGTTCGATCCCCCCACGGGCCACTACTCTTTTACTACTACGAAAAGGCAGCGCCGATTTCAGCTGGCGAGTGTGATGACCAAAAGATCATCACCCTGCGTGGAAGTTGACAGAGGATCCGAACCCGACTCGTCGGGAAGCGCTACACCATTCACTCGGCAATGGCCATAATATCTTGAATACACTGGTTCTCAACCGATAAAGAGAAAATGAAAGAAAATGTCCGATTGCCGATGCGTAACAACTTTGGCCCTTGTCAGTACTTGGGCGGGTGAGCGCATGGGAACACAGGGCACTATTTGCACTTTTACTTCCTATTTTTGTTTCTCCTTTGTTTTCGGAGCTACAGCCCGATTCGGTGAGGGAGACGCCACCGTGAAATGAAGGGGGCGTGCTGTGTGTCCATCGCCTCGCCTCTCCTTACCTCTCTCAGTCGTTTCTCGTGCTTGTCGTTTTGATAAAGGCCGATTTGAGAGCGTCAGCTCTCGCGTCAGCTGAGCAAAGTCGAGACAAGTCGAGACACGAGACAAGTCGAGACACACTAAGGGCTGGTATGCAGCGAGTAAGAGGGCGAAAAAAACAATAATTTAAGAGCGCGTGGCAAAAGTACTCATACGCGAAATTAAAAGCCTGCTGCGGTGGCCGGGAATCGAACCCGGATCAACTGCTTGGAAGGCAACTATGCTGACCATTACACCACCACCGCACAAGCGAGCGCCGCGCGTCCGCGCTGTGTCGGCTTCCCGCCAGTCGGCAGCGGCCGAAGGTGATCGTACCTGGCAGGCGCATTTCGAGGCAGGCTAGGGGAGCACATCCAGACGCATTCGGACAGCGTATCCGCGCACATTTCGCATCCTTTGGCAAGAGTTGGGCGCCGGCGACGCAAGAGTACGCAGAGGACCGCGTTCTGGCGGCATTTTTAAGCAGTGCAGTGCAGGATTCAGCGTCTGCAGCATCTTTCCCACAGAATGCTACGGCGCTTGACGGCAGTCCCACTTTCCCTTGAGACATCTGCTCGGAAAGCAGCGTCAAGTTACCGCTGGCCCCAGCATCGGTGGTTCAGTGGTAGAATGCTCGCCTGCCACGCGGGCGGCCCGGGTTCGATTCCCGGCCGATGCATCATTTTGCTTTTCCCGCGATGATGCTGCCGCGTGGCTTGAGCGCTTGAGATGCACGATCCACAAGAATGTGTAGCTGGATTTCCCTTGAGAAGGACCGAGAACGCAGCACTCGCGGGTCCCCACTAGGACGCTCGCATCTTGTTCTACAGACTAGCGTCGGCCTGGCCTCACAAGTTGCTGGGTCCGGGTGCCTCCGAGGCTCTGAACTTTAACGACAAGGAGTGCTGCCTATCGTTGCAACAGCTGCAGCAGCACCACAATCAACTGGGCCGGCAGTGCACGTGTAGCAACAGAACACGTTATCCAGGAAGTACAGTGTCTCTACGTCTAATATTGGGTACGGTATTTAGCCAGTTTCCAGGACAAGCGGTGCACCCGTGCCTCGGTAGCGCAGTAGGCAGCGCGTAAGTCTCATAATCTTAAGGTCGTGAGTTCGATCCTCACCCGTGGCATTTAATTTTCTGTGACTGATGGTGGTGCTGTTGCTAGGGCGCCAACGTATTTCTTGTTTGTTATCCACAACGTTTCAACGCTTCAGCGGGAAAATGTTTACTTCCTGTTATTGCTACTTACAGCTTCCCTTTTCCTCTTCTCCCAGCAGAGCATGAAGCCAAAAGCGTTGCTCTGCGACGTTTGAGGTGCGCGCTTTGCCAGTCAGTATGTGCAAAGATGCTCGCAAAGAGAGAGGGGCGCCGACGCGGCACTCGACACGAAATGCGACAAGCGACCGTACGAACGGTCGAACGAAACGGCCACATCCGGTGTGGTCTAGTGGCTAGGATACCTGCCTTTCACCCAGGAGGCCCCGGTTCGATTCCCGGTACCGGAACGGAATTTTTTCCACACGAATCGTGGCAAGTTTGAGCTGTCCGAGCAGCCGTTTGCCGTCCTGCTCGCAATATAGCTACTGTTTCGTGACCGTCAGCAGAATATAGACTAGGGAAGCAGACACACGACGACCATAGAAATGGTGTATGGCTTCATGCCACCTGTTTCCAGCGTAGGGCTGAGCAACTGCATCTGCCGAGGCCCGTTAGCTCAGTTGGTTAGAGCGTCGTGCTAATAACGCGAAGGTCGTGGGTTCGATCCCCCCACGGGCCACTACTCTTTTACTACTACGAAAAGGCAGCGCCGATTTCAGCTGGCGAGTGTGATGACCAAAAGATCATCACCCTGCGTGGAAGTTGACAGAGGATCCGAACCCGACTCGTCGGGAAGCGCTACACCATTCACTCGGCAATGGCCATAATATCTTGAATACACTGGTTCTCAACCGATAAAGAGAAAATGAAAGAAAATGTCCGATTGCCGATGCGTAACAACTTTGGCCCTTGTCAGTACTTGGGCGGGTGAGCGCATGGGAACACAGGGCACTATTTGCACTTTTACTTCCTATTTTTGTTTCTCCTTTGTTTTCGGAGCTACAGCCCGATTCGGTGAGGGAGACGCCACCGTGAAATGAAGGGGGCGTGCTGTGTGTCCATCGCCTCGCCTCTCCTTACCTCTCTCAGTCGTTTCTCGTGCTTGTCGTTTTGATAAAGGCCGATTTGAGAGCGTCAGCTCTCGCGTCAGCTGAGCAAAGTCGAGACAAGTCGAGACACGAGACAAGTCGAGACACACTAAGGGCTGGTATGCAGCGAGTAAGAGGGCGAAAAAAACAATAATTTAAGAGCGCGTGGCAAAAGTACTCATACGCGAAATTAAAAGCCTGCTGCGGTGGCCGGGAATCGAACCCGGATCAACTGCTTGGAAGGCAACTATGCTGACCATTACACCACCACCGCACAAGCGAGCGCCGCGCGTCCGCGCTGTGTCGGCTTCCCGCCAGTCGGCAGCGGCCGAAGGTGATCGTACCTGGCAGGCGCATTTCGAGGCAGGCTAGGGGAGCACATCCAGACGCATTCGGACAGCGTATCCGCGCACATTTCGCATCCTTTGGCAAGAGTTGGGCGCCGGCGACGCAAGAGTACGCAGAGGACCGCGTTCTGGCGGCATTTTTAAGCAGTGCAGTGCAGGATTCAGCGTCTGCAGCATCTTTCCCACAGAATGCTACGGCGCTTGACGGCAGTCCCACTTTCCCTTGAGACATCTGCTCGGGAAGCAGCGTCAAGTTACCGCTGGCCCCAGCATCGGTGGTTCAGTGGTAGAATGCTCGCCTGCCACGCGGGCGGCCCGGGTTCGATTCCCGGCCGATGCATCATTTTGCTTTTCCCGCGATGATGCTGCCGCGTGGCTTGAGCGCTTGAGATGCACGATCCACAAGAATGTGTAGCTGGATTTCCCTTGAGAAGGACCGAGAACGCAGCACTCGCGGGTCCCCACTAGGACGCTCGCATCTTGTTCTACAGACTAGCGTCGGCCTGGCCTCACAAGTTGCTGGGTCCGGGTGCCTCCGAGGCTCTGAACTTTAACGACAAGGAGTGCTGCCTATCGTTGCAACAGCTGCAGCAGCACCACAATCAACTGGGCCGGCAGTGCACGTGTAGCAACAGAACACGTTATCCAGGAAGTACAGTGTCTCTACGTCTAATATTGGGTACGGTATTTAGCCAGTTTCCAGGACAAGCGGTGCACCCGTGCCTCGGTAGCGCAGTAGGCAGCGCGTAAGTCTCATAATCTTAAGGTCGTGAGTTCGATCCTCACCCGTGGCATTTAATTTTCTGTGACTGATGGTGGTGCTGTTGCTAGGGCGCCAACGTATTTCTTGTTTGTTATCCACAACGTTTCAACGCTTCAGCGGGAAAATGTTTACTTCCTGTTATTGCTACTTACAGCTTCCCTTTTCCTCTTCTCCCAGCAGAGCATGAAGCCAAAAGCGTTGCTCTGCGACGTTTGAGGTGCGCGCTTTGCCAGTCAGTATGTGCAAAGATGCTCGCAAAGAGAGAGGGGCGCCGACGCGGCACTCGACACGAAATGCGACAAGCGACCGTACGAACGGTCGAACGAAACGGCCACATCCGGTGTGGTCTAGTGGCTAGGATACCTGCCTTTCACCCAGGAGGCCCCGGTTCGATTCCCGGTACCGGAACGGAATTTTTTCCACACGAATCGTGGCAAGTTTGAGCTGTCCGAGCAGCCGTTTGCCGTCCTGCTCGCAATATAGCTACTGTTTCGTGACCGTCAGCAGAATATAGACTAGGGAAGCAGACACACGACGACCATAGAAATGGTGTATGGCTTCATGCCACCTGTTTCCAGCGTAGGGCTGAGCAACTGCATCTGCCGAGGCCCGTTAGCTCAGTTGGTTAGAGCGTCGTGCTAATAACGCGAAGGTCGTGGGTTCGATCCCCCCACGGGCCACTACTCTTTTACTACTACGAAAAGGCAGCGCCGATTTCAGCTGGCGAGTGTGATGACCAAAAGATCATCACCCTGCGTGGAAGTTGACAGAGGATCCGAACCCGACTCGTCGGGAAGCGCTACACCATTCACTCGGCAATGGCCATAATATCTTGAATACACTGGTTCTCAACCGATAAAGAGAAAATGAAAGAAAATGTCCGATTGCCGATGCGTAACAACTTTGGCCCTTGTCAGTACTTGGGCGGGTGAGCGCATGGGAACACAGGGCACTATTTGCACTTTTACTTCCTATTTTTGTTTCTCCTTTGTTTTCGGAGCTACAGCCCGATTCGGTGAGGGAGACGCCACCGTGAAATGAAGGGGGCGTGCTGTGTGTCCATCGCCTCGCCTCTCCTTACCTCTCTCAGTCGTTTCTCGTGCTTGTCGTTTTGATAAAGGCCGATTTGAGAGCGTCAGCTCTCGCGTCAGCTGAGCAAAGTCGAGACAAGTCGAGACACGAGACAAGTCGAGACACACTAAGGGCTGGTATGCAGCGAGTAAGAGGGCGAAAAAAACAATAATTTAAGAGCGCGTGGCAAAAGTACTCATACGCGAAATTAAAAGCCTGCTGCGGTGGCCGGGAATCGAACCCGGATCAACTGCTTGGAAGGCAACTATGCTGACCATTACACCACCACCGCACAAGCGA
Organism: Schistocerca piceifrons; assembly: GCF_021461385.2. Taxonomy (NCBI): domain Eukaryota; kingdom Metazoa; phylum Arthropoda; class Insecta; order Orthoptera; family Acrididae; genus Schistocerca; species Schistocerca piceifrons. The sequence continues at coordinate 381,549 of NW_025728813.1, read as the reverse complement.
GCGCCGCGCGTCCGCGCTGTGTCGGCTTCCCGCCAGTCGGCAGCGGCCGAAGGTGATCGTACCTGGCAGGCGCATTTCGAGGCAGGCTAGGGGAGCACATCCAGACGCATTCGGACAGCGTATCCGCGCACATTTCGCATCCTTTGGCAAGAGTTGGGCGCCGGCGACGCAAGAGTACGCAGAGGACCGCGTTCTGGCGGCATTTTTAAGCAGTGCAGTGCAGGATTCAGCGTCTGCAGCATCTTTCCCACAGAATGCTACGGCGCTTGACGGCAGTCCCACTTTCCCTTGAGACATCTGCTCGGAAAGCAGCGTCAAGTTACCGCTGGCCCCAGCATCGGTGGTTCAGTGGTAGAATGCTCGCCTGCCACGCGGGCGGCCCGGGTTCGATTCCCGGCCGATGCATCATTTTGCTTTTCCCGCGATGATGCTGCCGCGTGGCTTGAGCGCTTGAGATGCACGATCCACAAGAATGTGTAGCTGGATTTCCCTTGAGAAGGACCGAGAACGCAGCACTCGCGGGTCCCCACTAGGACGCTCGCATCTTGTTCTACAGACTAGCGTCGGCCTGGCCTCACAAGTTGCTGGGTCCGGGTGCCTCCGAGGCTCTGAACTTTAACGACAAGGAGTGCTGCCTATCGTTGCAACAGCTGCAGCAGCACCACAATCAACTGGGCCGGCAGTGCACGTGTAGCAACAGAACACGTTATCCAGGAAGTACAGTGTCTCTACGTCTAATATTGGGTACGGTATTTAGCCAGTTTCCAGGACAAGCGGTGCACCCGTGCCTCGGTAGCGCAGTAGGCAGCGCGTAAGTCTCATAATCTTAAGGTCGTGAGTTCGATCCTCACCCGTGGCATTTAATTTTCTGTGACTGATGGTGGTGCTGTTGCTAGGGCGCCAACGTATTTCTTGTTTGTTATCCACAACGTTTCAACGCTTCAGCGGGAAAATGTTTACTTCCTGTTATTGCTACTTACAGCTTCCCTTTTCCTCTTCTCCCAGCAGAGCATGAAGCCAAAAGCGTTGCTCTGCGACGTTTGAGGTGCGCGCTTTGCCAGTCAGTATGTGCAAAGATGCTCGCAAAGAGAGAGGGGCGCCGACGCGGCACTCGACACGAAATGCGACAAGCGACCGTACGAACGGTCGAACGAAACGGCCACATCCGGTGTGGTCTAGTGGCTAGGATACCTGCCTTTCACCCAGGAGGCCCCGGTTCGATTCCCGGTACCGGAACGGAATTTTTTCCACACGAATCGTGGCAAGTTTGAGCTGTCCGAGCAGCCGTTTGCCGTCCTGCTCGCAATATAGCTACTGTTTCGTGACCGTCAGCAGAATATAGACTAGGGAAGCAGACACACGACGACCATAGAAATGGTGTATGGCTTCATGCCACCTGTTTCCAGCGTAGGGCTGAGCAACTGCATCTGCCGAGGCCCGTTAGCTCAGTTGGTTAGAGCGTCGTGCTAATAACGCGAAGGTCGTGGGTTCGATCCCCCCACGGGCCACTACTCTTTTACTACTACGAAAAGGCAGCGCCGATTTCAGCTGGCGAGTGTGATGACCAAAAGATCATCACCCTGCGTGGAAGTTGACAGAGGATCCGAACCCGACTCGTCGGGAAGCGCTACACCATTCACTCGGCAATGGCCATAATATCTTGAATACACTGGTTCTCAACCGATAAAGAGAAAATGAAAGAAAATGTCCGATTGCCGATGCGTAACAACTTTGGCCCTTGTCAGTACTTGGGCGGGTGAGCGCATGGGAACACAGGGCACTATTTGCACTTTTACTTCCTATTTTTGTTTCTCCTTTGTTTTCGGAGCTACAGCCCGATTCGGTGAGGGAGACGCCACCGTGAAATGAAGGGGGCGTGCTGTGTGTCCATCGCCTCGCCTCTCCTTACCTCTCTCAGTCGTTTCTCGTGCTTGTCGTTTTGATAAAGGCCGATTTGAGAGCGTCAGCTCTCGCGTCAGCTGAGCAAAGTCGAGACAAGTCGAGACACGAGACAAGTCGAGACACACTAAGGGCTGGTATGCAGCGAGTAAGAGGGCGAAAAAAACAATAATTTAAGAGCGCGTGGCAAAAGTACTCATACGCGAAATTAAAAGCCTGCTGCGGTGGCCGGGAATCGAACCCGGATCAACTGCTTGGAAGGCAACTATGCTGACCATTACACCACCACCGCACAAGCGAGCGCCGCGCGTCCGCGCTGTGTCGGCTTCCCGCCAGTCGGCAGCGGCCGAAGGTGATCGTACCTGGCAGGCGCATTTCGAGGCAGGCTAGGGGAGCACATCCAGACGCATTCGGACAGCGTATCCGCGCACATTTCGCATCCTTTGGCAAGAGTTGGGCGCCGGCGACGCAAGAGTACGCAGAGGACCGCGTTCTGGCGGCATTTTTAAGCAGTGCAGTGCAGGATTCAGCGTCTGCAGCATCTTTCCCACAGAATGCTACGGCGCTTGACGGCAGTCCCACTTTCCCTTGAGACATCTGCTCGGGAAGCAGCGTCAAGTTACCGCTGGCCCCAGCATCGGTGGTTCAGTGGTAGAATGCTCGCCTGCCACGCGGGCGGCCCGGGTTCGATTCCCGGCCGATGCATCATTTTGCTTTTCCCGCGATGATGCTGCCGCGTGGCTTGAGCGCTTGAGATGCACGATCCACAAGAATGTGTAGCTGGATTTCCCTTGAGAAGGACCGAGAACGCAGCACTCGCGGGTCCCCACTAGGACGCTCGCATCTTGTTCTACAGACTAGCGTCGGCCTGGCCTCACAAGTTGCTGGGTCCGGGTGCCTCCGAGGCTCTGAACTTTAACGACAAGGAGTGCTGCCTATCGTTGCAACAGCTGCAGCAGCACCACAATCAACTGGGCCGGCAGTGCACGTGTAGCAACAGAACACGTTATCCAGGAAGTACAATGTCTCTACGTCTAATATTGGGTACGGTATTTAGCCAGTTTCCAGGACAAGCGGTGCACCCGTGCCTCGGTAGCGCAGTAGGCAGCGCGTAAGTCTCATAATCTTAAGGTCGTGAGTTCGATCCTCACCCGGGGCATTTAATTTTCTGTGACTGATGGTGGTGCTGTTGCTAGGGCGCCAACGTATTTCTTGTTTGTTATCCACAACGTTTCAACGCTTCAGCGGGAAAATGTTTACTTCCTGTTATTGCTACTTACAGCTTCCCTTTTCCTCTTCTCCCAGCAGAGCATGAAGCCAAAAGCGTTGCTCTGCGACGTTTGAGGTGCGCGCTTTGCCAGTCAGTATGTGCAAAGATGCTCGCAAAGGGAGAGGGGCGCCGACGCGGCACTCGACACGAAATGCGACAAGCGACCGTACGAACGGTCGAACGAAACGGCCACATCCGGTGTGGTCTAGTGGCTAGGATACCTGGCTTTCACCCAGGAGGCCCCGGTTCGATTCCCGGTACCGGAACGGAATTTTTTCCACACGAATCGTGGCAAGTTTGAGCTGTCCGAGCAGCCGTTTGCCGTCCTGCTCGCAATATAGCTACTGTTTCGTGACCGTCAGCAGAATATAGACTAGGGAAGCAGACACACGACGACCATAGAAATGGTGTATGGCTTCATGCCACCTGTTTCCAGCGTAGGGCTGAGCAACTGCATCTGCCGAGGCCCGTTAGCTCAGTTGGTTAGAGCGTCGTGCTAATAACGCGAAGGTCGTGGGTTCGATCCCCCCACGGGCCACTACTCTTTTACTACTACGAAAAGGCAGCGCCGATTTCAGCTGGCGAGTGTGATGACCAAAAGATCATCACCCTGCGTGGAAGTTGACAGAGGATCCGAACCCGACTCGTCGGGAAGCGCTACACCATTCACTCGGCAATGGCCATAATATCTTGAATACACTGGTTCTCAACCGATAAAGAGAAAATGAAAGAAAATGTCCGATTGCCGATGCGTAACAACTTTGGCCCTTGTCAGTACTTGGGCGGGTGAGCGCATGGGAACACAGGGCACTATTTGCACTTTTACTTCCTATTTTTGTTTCTCCTTTGTTTTCGGAGCTACAGCCCGATTCGGTGAGGGAGACGCCACCGTGAAATGAAGGGGGCGTGCTGTGTGTCCATCGCCTCGCCTCTCCTTACCTCTCTCAGTCGTTTCTCGTGCTTGTCGTTTTGATAAAGGCCGATTTGAGAGCGTCAGCTCTCGCGTCAGCTGAGCAAAGTCGAGACAAGTCGAGACACGAGACAAGTCGAGACACACTAAGGGCTGGTATGCAGCGAGTAAGAGGGCGAAAAAAACAATAATTTAAGAGCGCGTGGCAAAAGTACTCATACGCGAAATTAAAAGCCTGCTGCGGTGGCCGGGAATCGAACCCGGATCAACTGCTTGGAAGGCAACTATGCTGACCATTACACCACCACCGCACAAGCGAGCGCCGCGCGTCCGCGCTGTGTCGGCTTCCCGCCAGTCGGCAGCGGCCGAAGGTGATCGTACCTGGCAGGCGCATTTCGAGGCAGGCTAGGGGAGCACATCCAGACGCATTCGGACAGCGTATCCGCGCACATCGCGCGGAGCAGCGGAGCGGTTGCGGCTTTGTTTACATCGCGGGGCGGCGCTCAGCGAGTGTTTCGAGGTCCACGTGTTCAAGTTTCTTCAACGTGAGTACCATGTCGACAGTTACTAGGGCAAACACTGCGCAGTTTGTGTTCGATAGAAATGCTTTGCGGCCCACCGCTTTTGAAATCCACGAATTTATATTCGAAGATTTGAAAATTCCGGAAGATCTGGTGGACACTTTTCAGTTGGATTTCGCGCAATATTCGCTATTTTTGAAGTTCTTTTCCGGCGACATCTGTGAAAAATTTGTTGAAAAATTTGGCGGAGTGCGTAAATTTAGGCATGTCGATGGCACAGTCAGTGATGTGCAGATTGTGCCCTCGGGTTATGGTGTTAGAACGGTTCGAGTATTTAATGTGCCCCCTGAATGCGGCAATGATTTGATTGCACGTGCTCTCACTCAGTACGGCGTTGTCTTGTCGGTAGTTAACGAAAAGTGGTCTAGTGCCTACCGGTACCAGGTTAATAGTGGAGTACGTAGTGTCCGCATTGACTTGAAGAAACACATTCCATCCTACGTAATGATTGCGGGCTGTAGGGCTCAAGTGACTTATATCGGCCAGCCACCCACATGCTCAATTTGTCATTCCACTGAGCATTTACGTGTTGATTGTCCCCGTAGACGACCCGTGCAGCTCCCACGTAGTGACGCTGCGGCTACTGGTGGCCACTTCGTGCCACTACTGAGTGAAATAGTAGCGGGCACTGTATCACAACCCCGCCCTGCCGACCCTATTCGTGCTGAGGATGTACCAAGTGAGGTGAATGTTACTGCAGACGCACCACAGGATCGAATGGAGGACGCTCCCATTTTGTCCTCGGCTGTGGTAGAATCGGATTCAGTTGCTAAGGAGGTCCCAGATGTTTCGGATCATACACCAGTTGCTATTTCGGAAGAGATGGACACCTCCTTACCACCGCCTCCGCCGCCTGAAGAGGTTCCCCTGGCACCGAGGAAAGGGCGTACAAAGAAAAATAAAAATAAGGGTACTAGGAGTCAGCCGTCAGATGACTTGCCGTGCACCCCTGTATCAGAGAGTGGCAGTGAGACTGAAGTTCAGACATCGTGCCCCCCTGCCTCTGACAGCTCTGCGCGCCAGGAGCGTATAAGGGAACAAACAGCACATCTCAAGGTGTTCTTAAATACGGCACGCGAACAGGGTGCGCATGCTGCGAAGCGCAAAAGCGAGCAAAGTAGCGAGCAGCTGCCGCAGCGCACGCGCAGGCATTCGGCGACGTCGGCCGCCGGTACAGCAACAACACAGGCGGCCGAGGCCACGTACACAGACACCGCTGGTGGTCGCGCCCAACCGACCGACCGACCAACGGAGACGCCCTGGTGGAAGCAGGAGGAGGACGACCCTGGATCCCATTAGCGGCTTTCGGCGGACCTGTTGTAATTCGTGCCCCGTTTACCTGCGACGTTATGTTACGCTGTTCCTGCACGCTGACAGTAATTTTCTGCACAGAATTGTCCACGAGTTACGTAATGGGTTGCAGTGCTTCTTGACAGTTTTATTGGTGTGCTTAAGACGCTGCATCTGCGTCTTCCGTTTCTCATTTTTCTTGCTAATGCTTGAGTGTCTGTGTTTTAAATGGCCGCCGCTCGTCAACATCTAAAGATCTTCTCAGTTTTATCACTCAATGTAAATCGCATCATAGCTGCGCATAAAATAGCAAGTTTTATAGACTTTTTAACTTTGGGAGGCTATGACGTTGCATTGCTCCAAGAAGTTACTGTTAAGCGCTTCAATAACGTCCCTGGTTATGATGTCATCTATAACATTAACGTTGAAGGTACTTGTGGCACCGCTGTTCTTTATAAAACTGTATTGCAACCAACTAACGTTCAATTTTTACCGAATGGCCGCTTACTTACGTGTACGATCCAGGATGTCACATTTATTAATATATACGCGCCGAGTGGCACTGATCATAAACGTGCACGTTCTGTTTTTTTTAATCAAGATGTGGTTCCGTTTTTTGCGTCGACCCGCAATGTCGTAGTTGGCGGCGATTTTAACTGTGTTACTGCCGCAGCCGATCAATTTCCCACGGCTACCATGTGCCCGGAACTTTCCCAACTAATTGTGACAAATGACTTGATCGATGTTTGGCGTCATTTTCATCCTACCACGACGCAATACACACATTTTTATGCGAACGGTGCCAGCAGAATTGATCGCATTTATGTGTCGCGGCCGCTTCAAACCTATCTTCATAGGGTTGCGGTACATCCCGTCGCTTTTAGCGATCACTGCGGGGTTGTGTGTGACGTGCAATTACTGGCACATAGGCAGGCGCCCCCTTCCCGTGTTTGGAAACTCAATACCCGTCATCTCTCTGACGCCGGTTTACGTTGCGAGATTCAGAACGTGTGGCAGTATTGTTCTGAAAAACGGGGAAGCTATGCCTCGGTCTTACAATGGTGGGTCGACCTAGCCAAACCGCAGTTGCGCAGTGTTGCGATGCGGTATGCAAGGGAGGCGTCATTTTGGGAGAGGCGCACCATTGCCTTTTATCAGCAGTGCCTCCAGGATGCGCTTGATGCGCCCGTGGCGCCAGATCAAAACTTACGCGCACGTTTGAATAGAATTAAAAGCAAGATACTCCAGCATCACCTCCACAAGGCACAAGGTGTTCTGATCAGGAGCCGACCGCAGTGTGAGACCATTGACGAAGTGCCAACGCTTTACCACTTGGCACGCGAGAAACGGTTGGCGCGGAGGAAAGACATTACCACCCTCATCACGGACACTGGTGCTCGTCTCACGGCGAAGCATGAGATCGTTCCCCACGTCACCGACCACTTTAAGAGGTTGTTCGGACGGACAGCTGCCGATGATGTCGCACGTTCATTTCTGTTAGATGAATTGGATACTGTCATCTCCGAATCTGACCGTCAGTCACTGGATGAGATGTTGTCACGGGACGATGTGAAAGACGTGTTGCGTTCGTGTCGTCGAGGGAAGTCTCCAGGTCCAGATGGCCTTCCCATCGAATTTTACCTGGCTTATTGGGATATTTTCGGTGAGACATTGACGATCATGATAAATGAAATTGTTCGTGGTGCTGCTGTCCCTTCGAAGTTCGTTGCAGGGCGTATTATATTAATTCCGAAGACACCGACAGCACGCCGTGTTGAGGCATTACGCCCTATCACACTTTTAAATGCAGACTATAAACTGGCGGCACGATGCCTCGCAACGAAACTCAGTGTGCTCATGGACAAGATAATCAGTCCCTTTCAGTCGTGTGGTGTGCAACGCCGTAGTATTTTTCACGCTGCGGCTTCATACCGAGACGTGGTCGCGTACGCAGCCATTAATGACCTGTCCGCTGGCATTCTCTCAATCGACTTTGCCAATGCATTCGACCGTATCGGGCACGATTATCTTCTGTCCGTCATGACAAAACTGGGGTTCGGCGGCCACTTTCTCGATGCTATACGGAATCTTTTAACGTCGGCGACGTCCGTCATTGTCATCAATGGTTGGCAGTCGCCGCCCATTCCTATTACAAGATCCGTCAGACAGGGCTGTCCTTTATCAATGCTCCTATTTGTCATTGCGCTCGACCCGTTTTTGCGCGCAGTCGGTCGAATCATTGAAGGTGTCCAGCTCTGTCACGTCTCTCTCAAATGTGCTGCCTATGCTGACGACGTGGGACTTTTCATGGGGCGGGCACATGACTTGGACAGAGTTCGTGATGTTCTGATATTGTACGAACGTGCCTCTGGCGCCGTTCTGAATGTGCGGAAAACTGTATTGGTACCACTGGGTCGTCGGGGACTGTCTGCTGAACGGGACTGGTTCCGTGTTGTGCGCACCCACAAAATTTTAGGACTCGACATTGTAGCGTGCCCACAAAAAATGCAAGTTTTAAACTGGAGACGCGTTCTTGGCACTGTGAAGGCCCTATGTCGCAGCCACTCAGGTCGCCGCCTCAACTTACATCAACGTGTGGCTGTCATTAACACATTCATCTTATCGAATGCGTGGTACATCGCCCAACTGCTTAGTGTTCCGAAGCCGATCGGGAGGGCGATTTCGCAGGCAGTCTACTGGCTCCTGTGGCGGCATGAAATTTTTAAAGTCAAGGCTTCGACCTGTGTCATCGACAGGCAGCTGGGCGGCCTCGGTTTCACCGACGTTCCACGCAAATGCGGCGCTCTGCTCGTCCACCGGACGGCCACCCTGCAGTCCGACAACCCGGCAGGAAGCACCGCGGCACTCCTGGAGCTCTACCGCCCACGCTCTGAAGCGGCGCCCGTCTCTCTCGCGGCCATCCCGTATAAGATGTCCTACATACGGGAGTACTTTTTAACGAGGAGCTACGCTCTTTCAACGGCTACCGACAGACACAGGACCGCCCGCGGACTCTACGTTGCCCTGACTGGACAACCTCCGCGTCATAAACTGGTGTTCCGGAACCCCACAGTGGAATGGGTGAACGTGTGGGCAAACATCAACAACCCGGTGTTGCCGTCGGACGTGAGTGCGCTCTGGTTTAAGATCGTCAACAACACCCTAGCGACGAACCAGCGGCTTGCCGACATTCATCTCCTTCCCTCTGCCAACTGTGGTAGATGTGGTGCTGTGGACACACGGGAACATCGTTTTGAGTGTGCATCGGTGTCGACGGTATGGCGGTTGTGTCAACGAATGGTCGCCCACATTAATAGAACGCCTCCTCACCTTGTGACTGTTCGTCGTGTGATAGTGCCTAACTTCAAAGCTTTCCCGCGGACGAAAAATAACGCCACTGTCTGGATCTTAGGGCATACGATTTATGCCCTTATCGATATGGCCGTCACTGATACTGTGATTTACCTAGATTATTTGTGGGCCCAGTATATGACACTGAAGGATTGCGTTCAATTTCGCGAATTGTTTGCGAATTTTTTGAAGGCGGCCTTGGATTACGGCTATGAAATGGAACTGCGGCAAACACCTTGAACTGAGATTTACTGAGCTGACGCGTTCTATTTTTAATTTCTTTTTCCTTCTTTTCTTTGTTTTATTTGCGTTATGGTTGGTGACTTGTGCCACACCCACACTACGGGTCGTTCTGGTTTTATCTCCAAGAGAGGAGTGTCCTTTTACTTTTGAGGAATTTTATTTTGTTCACAAGACTTCATGGGTATTTTAGAAGATACAGCCTGTTTGTGTGGAACATTCATAGTTGCAGGAGTGTTTTTTTCCAATCTCTTAAATCCTGTTCCCGGACTGTCGCGATTTCATTTTATTACTTTCCTGTGATTTCTGTTTCTTTCGTGTGATGCACACATCGACATAAACTCTCATGTTGTGCTGTTGTGCTGCGTTGCCACCTGTTTTGTAACAACTCTCTGCTACATCGGAGTGACTGACGTTAGTCAGGAGGGACAATATATTTTTCTTTTAAGTGGAATATGAGTTTAGTTGAACTACGAGCAGAAGAGTTGAACCAGCGGAGGAAAGAAGACCGTCCACGAATTCCGCGATAAAATTTTTCTTAGTTCTCCATTTTTTCTGTGGAAGAAGACACCACACCATCTGAGCAGAAGATGATTTTGTTTTAAGTTATACCACGGTTCCACGAAGTTCGACAGTAAAGCAAATATAGCGATGAAGCTCGCCGAAGAAGGCATATTTTGGTGAGAGTAAGGAGGGCTATAAGGGGAGTAAAAAAAAAAAAAAAATAAAATAAAAAAAAAAAAATAAAAAAAAAAAAAAAAAAAAGTGGTAGAATGCTCGCCTGCCACGCGGGCGGCCCGGGTTCGATTCCCGGCCGATGCATCATTTTGCTTTTCCCGCGATGATGCTGCCGCGTGGCTTGAGCGCTTGAGATGCACGATCCACAAGAATGTGTAGCTGGATTTCCCTTGAGAAGGACCGAGAACGCAGCACTCGCGGGTCCCCACTAGGACGCTCGCATCTTGTTCTACAGACTAGCGTCGGCCTGGCCTCACAAGTCGCTGGGTCCGGGTGCCTCCGAGGCTCTGAACTTTAACGACAAGGAGTGCTGCCTATCGTTGCAACAGCTGCAGCAGCACCGCAATCAACTGGGCCGGCAGTGCACGTGTAGCAACAGAACACGTTATCCAGGAAGTACAGTGTCTCTACGTCTAATATTGGGTACGGTATTTAGCCAGTTTCCAGGACAAGCGGTGCACCCGTGCCTCGGTAGCGCAGTAGGCAGCGCGTAAGTCTCATAATCTTAAGGTCGTGAGTTCGATCCTCACCCGGGGCATTTAATTTTCTGTGACTGATGGTGGTGCTGTTGCTAGGGCGCCAACGTATTTCTTGTTTGTTATCCACAACGTTTCAACGCTTCAGCGGGAAAATGTTTACTTCCTGTTATTGCTACTTACAGCTTCCCTTTTCCTCTTCTCCCAGCAGAGCATGAAGCCAAAAGCGTTGCTCTGCGACGTTTGAGGTGCGCGCTTTGCCAGTCAGTATGTGCAAAGATGCTCGCAAAGAGAGAGGGGCGCCGACGCGGCACTCGACACGAAATGCGACAAGCGACCGTACGAACGGTCGAACGAAACGGCCACATCCGGTGTGGTCTAGTGGCTAGGATACCTGGCTTTCACCCAGGAGGCCCCGGTTCGATTCCCGGTACCGGAACGGAATTTTTTCCACACGAATCGTGGCAAGTTTGAGCTGTCCGAGCAGCCGTTTGCCGTCCTGCTCGCAATATAGCTACTGTTTCGTGACCGTCAGCAGAATATAGACTAGGGAAGCAGACACACGACGACCATAGAAATGGTGTATGGCTTCATGCCACCTGTTTCCAGCGTAGGGCTGAGCAACTGCATCTGCCGAGGCCCGTTAGCTCAGTTGGTTAGAGCGTCGTGCTAATAACGCGAAGGTCGTGGGTTCGATCCCCCCACGGGCCACTACTCTTTTACTACTACGAAAAGGCAGCGCCGATTTCAGCTGGCGAGTGTGATGACCAAAAGATCATCACCCTGCGTGGAAGTTGACAGAGGATCCGAACCCGACTCGTCGGGAAGCGCTACAGCATTCACTCGGCAATGGCCATAATATCTTGAATACACTGGTTCTCAACCGATAAAGAGAAAATGAAAGAAAATGTCCGATTGCCGATGCGTAACAACTTTGGCCCTTGTCAGTACTTGGGCGGGTGAGCGCATGGGAACACAGGGCACTATTTGCACTTTTACTTCCTATTTTTGTTTCTCCTTTGTTTTCGGAGCTACAGCCCGATTCGGTGAGGGAGACGCCACCGTGAAATGAAGGGGGCGTGCTGTGTGTCCATCGCCTCGCCTCTCCTTACCTCTCTCAGTCGTTTCTCGTGCTTGTCGTTTTGATAAAGGCCGATTTGAGAGCGTCAGCTCTCGCGTCAGCTGAGCAAAGTCGAGACAAGTCGAGACACGAGACAAGTCGAGACACACTAAGGGCTGGTATGCAGCGAGTAAGAGGGCGAAAAAAACAATAATTTAAGAGCGCGTGGCAAAAGTACTCATACGCGAAATTAAAAGCCTGCTGCGGTGGCCGGGAATCGAACCCGGATCAACTGCTTGGAAGGCAACTATGCTGACCATTACACCACCACCGCACAAGCGAGCGCCGCGCGTCCGCGCTGTGTCGGCTTCCCGCCAGTCGGCAGCGGCCGAAGGTGATCGTACCTGGCAGGCGCATTTCGAGGCAGGCTAGGGGAGCACATCCAGACGCATTCGGACAGCGTATCCGCGCACATCGCGCGGAGCAGCGGAGCGGTTGCGGCTTTGTTTACATCGCGGGGCGGCGCTCAGCGAGTGTTTCGAGGTCCACGTGTTCAAGTTTCTTCAACGTGAGTACCATGTCGACAGTTACTAGGGCAAACACTGCGCAGTTTGTGTTCGATAGAAATGCTTTGCGGCCCACCGCTTTTGAAATCCACGAATTTATATTCGAAGATTTGAAAATTCCGGAAGATCTGGTGGACACTTTTCAGTTGGATTTCGCGCAATATTCGCTATTTTTGAAGTTCTTTTCCGGCGACATCTGTGAAAAATTTGTTGAAAAATTTGGCGGAGTGCGTAAATTTAGGCATGTCGATGGCACAGTCAGTGATGTGCAGATTGTGCCCTCGGGTTATGGTGTTAGAACGGTTCGAGTATTTAATGTGCCCCCTGAATGCGGCAATGATTTGATTGCACGTGCTCTCACTCAGTACGGCGTTGTCTTGTCGGTAGTTAACGAAAAGTGGTCTAGTGCCTACCGGTACCAGGTTAATAGTGGAGTACGTAGTGTCCGCATTGACTTGAAGAAACACATTCCATCCTACGTAATGATTGCGGGCTGTAGGGCTCAAGTGACTTATATCGGCCAGCCACCCACATGCTCAATTTGTCATTCCACTGAGCATTTACGTGTTGATTGTCCCCGTAGACGACCCGTGCAGCTCCCACGTAGTGACGCTGCGGCTACTGGTGGCCACTTCGTGCCACTACTGAGTGAAATAGTAGCGGGCACTGTATCACAACCCCGCCCTGCCGACCCTATTCGTGCTGAGGATGTACCAAGTGAGGTGAATGTTACTGCAGACGCACCACAGGATCGAATGGAGGACGCTCCCATTTTGTCCTCGGCTGTGGTAGAATCGGATTCAGTTGCTAAGGAGGTCCCAGATGTTTCGGATCATACACCAGTTGCTATTTCGGAAGAGATGGACACCTCCTTACCACCGCCTCCGCCGCCTGAAGAGGTTCCCCTGGCACCGAGGAAAGGGCGTACAAAGAAAAATAAAAATAAGGGTACTAGGAGTCAGCAGTCAGATGACTTGCCGTGCACCCCTGTATCAGAGAGTGGCAGTGAGACTGAAGTTCAGACATCGTGCCCCCCTGCCTCTGACAGCTCTGCGCGCCAGGAGCGTATAAGGGAACAAACAGCACATCTCAAGGTGTTCTTAAATACGGCACGCGAACAGGGTGCGCATGCTGCGAAGCGCAAAAGCGAGCAAAGTAGCGAGCAGCTGCCGCAGCGCACGCGCAGGCATTCGGCGACGTCGGCCGCCGGTACAGCAACAACACAGGCGGACGAGGCCACGTACACAGACACCGCTGGTGGTCGCGCCCAACCGACCGACCGACCAACGGAGACGCCCTGGTGGAAGCAGGAGGAGGACGACCCTGGATCCCATTAGCGGCTTTCGGCGGACCTGTTGTAATTCGTGCCCCGTTTACCTGCGACGTTATGTTACGCTGTTCCTGCACGCTGACAGTAATTTTCTGCACAGAATTGTCCACGAGTTACGTAATGGGTTGCAGTGCTTCTTGACAGTTTTATTGGTGTGCTTAAGACGCTGCATCTGCGTCTTCCGTTTCTCATTTTTCTTGCTAATGCTTGAGTGTCTGTGTTTTAAATGGCCGCCGCTCGTCAACATCTAAAGATCTTCTCAGTTTTATCACTCAATGTAAATCGCATCATAGCTGCGCATAAAATAGCAAGTTTTATAGACTTTTTAACTTTGGGAGGCTATGACGTTGCATTGCTCCAAGAAGTTACTGTTAAGCGCTTCAATAACGTCCCTGGTTATGATGTCATCTATAACATTAACGTTGAAGGTACTTGTGGCACCGCTGTTCTTTATAAAACTGTATTGCAACCAACTAACGTTCAATTTTTACCGAATGGCCGCTTACTTACGTGTACGATCCAGGATGTCACATTTATTAATATATACGCGCCGAGTGGCACTGATCATAAACGTGCACGTTCTGTTTTTTTTAATCAAGATGTGGTTCCGTTTTTTGCGTCGACCCGCAATGTCGTAGTTGGCGGCGATTTTAACTGTGTTACTGCCGCAGCCGATCAATTTCCCACGGCTACCATGTGCCCGGAACTTTCCCAACTAATTGTGACAAATGACTTGATCGATGTTTGGCGTCATTTTCATCCTACCACGACGCAATACACACATTTTTATGCGAACGGTGCCAGCAGAATTGATCGCATTTATGTGTCGCGGCCGCTTCAAACCTATCTTCATAGGGTTGCGGTACATCCCGTCGCTTTTAGCGATCACTGCGGGGTTGTGTGTGACGTGCAATTACTGGCACATAGGCAGGCGCCCCCTTCCCGTGTTTGGAAACTCAATACCCGTCATCTCTCTGACGCCGGTTTACGTTGCGAGATTCAGAACGTGTGGCAGTATTGTTCTGAAAAACGGGGAAGCTATGCCTCGGTCTTACAATGGTGGGTCGACCTAGCCAAACCGCAGTTGCGCAGTGTTGCGATGCGGTATGCAAGGGAGGCGTCATTTTGGGAGAGGCGCACCATTGCCTTTTATCAGCAGTGCCTCCAGGATGCGCTTGATGCGCCCGTGGCGCCAGATCAAAACTTACGCGCACGTTTGAATAGAATTAAAAGCAAGATACTCCAGCATCACCTCCACAAGGCACAAGGTGTTCTGATCAGGAGCCGACCGCAGTGTGAGACCATTGACGAAGTGCCAACGCTTTACCACTTGGCACGCGAGAAACGGTTGGCGCGGAGGAAAGACATTACCACCCTCATCACGGACACTGGTGCTCGTCTCACGGCGAAGCATGAGATCGTTCCCCACGTCACCGACCACTTTAAGAGGTTGTTCGGACGGACAGCTGCCGATGATGTCGCACGTTCATTTCTGTTAGATGAATTGGATACTGTCATCTCCGAATCTGACCGTCAGTCACTGGATGAGATGTTGTCACGGGACGATGTGAAAGACGTGTTGCGTTCGTGTCGTCGAGGGAAGTCTCCAGGTCCAGATGGCCTTCCCATCGAATTTTACCTGGCTTATTGGGATATTTTCGGTGAGACATTGACGATCATGATAAATGAAATTGTTCGTGGTGCTGCTGTCCCTTCGAAGTTCGTTGCAGGGCGTATTATATTAATTCCGAAGACACCGACAGCATGCCGTGTTGAGGCATTACGCCCTATCACACTTTTAAATGCAGACTATAAACTGGCGGCACGATGCCTCGCAACGAAACTCAGTGTGCTCATGGACAAGATAATCAGTCCCTTTCAGTCGTGTGGTGTGCAACGCCGTAGTATTTTTCACGCTGCGGCTTCATACCGAGACGTGGTCGCGTACGCAGCCATTAATGACCTGTCCGCTGGCATTCTCTCAATCGACTTTGCCAATGCATTCGACCGTATCGGGCACGATTATCTTCTGTCCGTCATGACAAAACTGGGGTTCGGCGGCCACTTTCTCGATGCTATACGGAATCTTTTAACGTCGGCGACGTCCGTCATTGTCATCAATGGTTGGCAGTCGCCGCCCATTCCTATTACAAGATCCGTCAGACAGGGCTGTCCTTTATCAATGCTCCTATTTGTCATTGCGCTCGACCCGTTTTTGCGCGCAGTCGGTCGAATCATTGAAGGTGTCCAGCTCTGTCACGTCTCTCTCAAATGTGCTGCCTATGCTGACGACGTGGGACTTTTCATGGGGCGGGCACATGACTTGGACAGAGTTCGTGATGTTCTGATATTGTACGAACGTGCCTCTGGCGCCGTTCTGAATGTGCGGAAAACTGTATTGGTACCACTGGGTCGTCGGGGACTGTCTGCTGAACGGGACTGGTTCCGTGTTGTGCGCACCCACAAAATTTTAGGACTCGACATTGTAGCGTGCCCACAAAAAATGCAAGTTTTAAACTGGAGACGCGTTCTTGGCACTGTGAAGGCCCTATGTCGCAGCCACTCAGGTCGCCGCCTCAACTTACATCAACGTGTGGCTGTCATTAACACATTCATCTTATCGAATGCGTGGTACATCGCCCAACTGCTTAGTGTTCCGAAGCCGATCGGGAGGGCGATTTCGCAGGCAGTCTACTGGCTCCTGTGGCGGCATGAAATTTTTAAAGTCAAGGCTTCGACCTGTGTCATCGACAGGCAGCTGGGCGGCCTCGGTTTCACCGACGTTCCACGCAAATGCGGCGCTCTGCTCGTCCACCGGACGGCCACCCTGCAGTCCGACAACCCGGCAGGAAGCACCGCGGCACTCCTGGAGCTCTACCGCCCACGCTCTGAAGCGGCGCCCGTCTCTCTCGCGGCCATCCCGTATAAGATGTCCTACATACGGGAGTACTTTTTAACGAGGAGCTACGCTCTTTCAACGGCTACCGACAGACACAGGACCGCCCGCGGACTCTACGTTGCCCTGACTGGACAACCTCCGCGTCATGAACTGGTGTTCCGGAACCCCACAGTGGAATGGGTGAACGTGTGGGCAAACATCAACAACCCGGTGTTGCCGTCGGACGTGAGTGCGCTCTGGTTTAAGATCGTCAACAACACCCTAGCGACGAACCAGCGGCTTGCCGACATTCATCTCCTTCCCTCTGCCAACTGTGGTAGATGTGGTGCTGTGGACACACGGGAACATCGTTTTGAGTGTGCATCGGTGTCGACGGTATGGCGGTTGTGTCAACGAATGGTCGCCCACATTAATAGAACGCCTCCTCACCTTGTGACTGTTCGTCGTGTGATAGTGCCTAACTTCAAAGCTTTCCCGCGGACGAAAAATAACGCCACTGTCTGGATCTTAGGGCATACGATTTATGCCCTTATCGATATGGCCGTCACTGATACTGTGATTTACCTAGATTATTTGTGGGCCCAGTATATGACACTGAAGGATTGCGTTCAATTTCGCGAATTGTTTGCGAATTTTTTGAAGGCGGCCTTGGATTACGGCTATGAAATGGAACTGCGGCAAACACCTTGAACTGAGATTTACTGAGCTGACGCGTTCTATTTTTAATTTCTTTTTCCTTCTTTTCTTTGTTTTATTTGCGTTATGGTTGGTGACTTGTGCCACACCCACACTACGGGTCGTTCTGGTTTTATCTCCAAGAGAGGAGTGTCCTTTTACTTTTGAGGAATTTTATTTTGTTCACAAGACTTCATGGGTATTTTAGAAGATACAGCCTGTTTGTGTGGAACATTCATAGTTGCAGGAGTGTTTTTTTCCAATCTCTTAAATCCTGTTCCCGGACTGTCGCGATTTCATTTTATTACTTTCCTGTGATTTCTGTTTCTTTCGTGTGATGCACACATCGACATAAACTCTCATGTTGTGCTGTTGTGCTGCGTTGCCACCTGTTTTGTAACAACTCTCTGCTACATCGGAGTGACTGACGTTAGTCAGGAGGGACAATATATTTTTCTTTTAAGTGGAATATGAGTTTAGTTGAACTACGAGCAGAAGAGTTGAACCAGCGGAGGAAAGAAGACCGTCCACGAATTCCGCGATAAAATTTTTCTTAGTTCTCCATTTTTTCTGTGGAAGAAGACACCACACCATCTGAGCAGAAGATGATTTTGTTTTAAGTTATACCACGGTTCCACGAAGTTCGACAGTAAAGCAAATATAGCGATGAAGCTCGCCGAAGAAGGCATATTTTGGTGAGAGTAAGGAGGGCTATAAGGGGAGTAAAAAAAAAAAAAAATAAAATAAAAAAAAAAAAAAATAAAAAAAAAAAAAAAAAAAAAAGTGGTAGAATGCTCGCCTGCCACGCGGGCGGCCCGGGTTCGATTCCCGGCCGATGCATCATTTTGCTTTTCCCGCGATGATGCTGCCGCGTGGCTTGAGCGCTTGAGATGCACGATCCACAAGAATGTGTAGCTGGATTTCCCTTGAGAAGGACCGAGAACGCAGCACTCGCGGGTCCCCACTAGGACGCTCGCATCTTGTTCTACAGACTAGCGTCGGCCTGGCCTCACAAGTCGCTGGGTCCGGGTGCCTCCGAGGCTCTGAACTTTAACGACAAGGAGTGCTGCCTATCGTTGCAACAGCTGCAGCAGCACCGCAATCAACTGGGCCGGCAGTGCACGTGTAGCAACAGAACACGTTATCCAGGAAGTACAGTGTCTCTACGTCTAATATTGGGTACGGTATTTAGCCAGTTTCCAGGACAAGCGGTGCACCCGTGCCTCGGTAGCGCAGTAGGCAGCGCGTAAGTCTCATAATCTTAAGGTCGTGAGTTCGATCCTCACCCGGGGCATTTAATTTTCTGTGACTGATGGTGGTGCTGTTGCTAGGGCGCCAACGTATTTCTTGTTTGTTATCCACAACGTTTCAACGCTTCAGCGGGAAAATGTTTACTTCCTGTTATTGCTACTTACAGCTTCCCTTTTCCTCTTCTCCCAGCAGAGCATGAAGCCAAAAGCGTTGCTCTGCGACGTTTGAGGTGCGCGCTTTGCCAGTCAGTATGTGCAAAGATGCTCGCAAAGAGAGAGGGGCGCCGACGCGGCACTCGACACGAAATGCGACAAGCGACCGTACGAACGGTCGAACGAAACGGCCACATCCGGTGTGGTCTAGTGGCTAGGATACCTGGCTTTCACCCAGGAGGCCCCGGTTCGATTCCCGGTACCGGAACGGAATTTTTTCCACACGAATCGTGGCAAGTTTGAGCTGTCCGAGCAGCCGTTTGCCGTCCTGCTCGCAATATAGCTACTGTTTCGTGACCGTCAGCAGAATATAGACTAGGGAAGCAGACACACGACGACCATAGAAATGGTGTATGGCTTCATGCCACCTGTTTCCAGCGTAGGGCTGAGCAACTGCATCTGCCGAGGCCCGTTAGCTCAGTTGGTTAGAGCGTCGTGCTAATAACGCGAAGGTCGTGGGTTCGATCCCCCCACGGGCCACTACTCTTTTACTACTACGAAAAGGCAGCGCCGATTTCAGCTGGCGAGTGTGATGACCAAAAGATCATCACCCTGCGTGGAAGTTGACAGAGGATCCGAACCCGACTCGTCGGGAAGCGCTACAGCATTCACTCGGCAATGGCCATAATATCTTGAATACACTGGTTCTCAACCGATAAAGAGAAAATGAAAGAAAATGTCCGATTGCCGATGCGTAACAACTTTGGCCCTTGTCAGTACTTGGGCGGGTGAGCGCATGGGAACACAGGGCACTATTTGCACTTTTACTTCCTATTTTTGTTTCTCCTTTGTTTTCGGAGCTACAGCCCGATTCGGTGAGGGAGACGCCACCGTGAAATGAAGGGGGCGTGCTGTGTGTCCATCGCCTCGCCTCTCCTTACCTCTCTCAGTCGTTTCTCGTGCTTGTCGTTTTGATAAAGGCCGATTTGAGAGCGTCAGCTCTCGCGTCAGCTGAGCAAAGTCGAGACAAGTCGAGACACGAGACAAGTCGAGACACACTAAGGGCTGGTATGCAGCGAATAAGAGGGCGAAAAAAACAATAATTAAAGAGCGCGTGGCAAAAGTACTCATACGCGAAATTAAAAGCCTGCTGCGGTGGCCGGGAATCGAACCCGGATCAACTGCTTGGAAGGCAACTATGCTGACCATTACACCACCACCGCACAAGCGAGCGCCGCGCGTCCGCGCTGTGTCGGCTTCCCGCCAGTCGGCAGCGGCCGAAGGTGATCGTACCTGGCAGGCGCATTTCGAGGCAGGCTAGGGGAGCACATCCAGACGCATTCGGACAGCGTATCCGCGCACATCGCGCGGAGCAGCGGAGCGGTTGCGGCTTTGTTTACATCGCGGGGCGGCGCTCAGCGAGTGTTTCGAGGTCCACGTGTTCAAGTTTCTTCAACGTGAGTACCATGTCGACAGTTACTAGGGCAAACACTGCGCAGTTTGTGTTCGATAGAAATGCTTTGCGGCCCACCGCTTTTGAAATCCACGAATTTATATTCGAAGATTTGAAAATTCCGGAAGATCTGGTGGACACTTTTCAGTTGGATTTCGCGCAATATTCGCTATTTTTGAAGTTCTTTTCCGGCGACATCTGTGAAAAATTTGTTGAAAAATTTGGCGGAGTGCGTAAATTTAGGCATGTCGATGGCACAGTCAGTGATGTGCAGATTGTGCCCTCGGGTTATGGTGTTAGAACGGTTCGAGTATTTAATGTGCCCCCTGAATGCGGCAATGATTTGATTGCACGTGCTCTCACTCAGTACGGCGTTGTCTTGTCGGTAGTTAACGAAAAGTGGTCTAGTGCCTACCGGTACCAGGTTAATAGTGGAGTACGTAGTGTCCGCATTGACTTGAAGAAACACATTCCATCCTACGTAATGATTGCGGGCTGTAGGGCTCAAGTGACTTATATCGGCCAGCCACCCACATGCTCAATTTGTCATTCCACTGAGCATTTACGTGTTGATTGTCCCCGTAGACGACCCGTGCAGCTCCCACGTAGTGACGCTGCGGCTACTGGTGGCCACTTCGTGCCACTACTGAGTGAAATAGTAGCGGGCACTGTATCACAACCCCGCCCTGCCGACCCTATTCGTGCTGAGGATGTACCAAGTGAGGTGAATGTTACTGCAGACGCACCACAGGATCGAATGGAGGACGCTCCCATTTTGTCCTCGGCTGTGGTAGAATCGGATTCAGTTGCTAAGGAGGTCCCAGATGTTTCGGATCATACACCAGTTGCTATTTCGGAAGAGATGGACACCTCCTTACCACCGCCTCCGCCGCCTGAAGAGGTTCCCCTGGCACCGAGGAAAGGGCGTACAAAGAAAAATAAAAATAAGGGTACTAGGAGTCAGCAGTCAGATGACTTGCCGTGCACCCCTGTATCAGAGAGTGGCAGTGAGACTGAAGTTCAGACATCGTGCCCCCCTGCCTCTGACAGCTCTGCGCGCCAGGAGCGTATAAGGGAACAAACAGCACATCTCAAGGTGTTCTTAAATACGGCACGCGAACAGGGTGCGCATGCTGCGAAGCGCAAAAGCGAGCAAAGTAGCGAGCAGCTGCCGCAGCGCACGCGCAGGCATTCGGCGACGTCGGCCGCCGGTACAGCAACAACACAGGCGGACGAGGCCACGTACACAGACACCGCTGGTGGTCGCGCCCAACCGACCGACCGACCAACGGAGACGCCCTGGTGGAAGCAGGAGGAGGACGACCCTGGATCCCATTAGCGGCTTTCGGCGGACCTGTTGTAATTCGTGCCCCGTTTACCTGCGACGTTATGTTACGCTGTTCCTGCACGCTGACAGTAATTTTCTGCACAGAATTGTCCACGAGTTACGTAATGGGTTGCAGTGCTTCTTGACAGTTTTATTGGTGTGCTTAAGACGCTGCATCTGCGTCTTCCGTTTCTCATTTTTCTTGCTAATGCTTGAGTGTCTGTGTTTTAAATGGCCGCCGCTCGTCAACATCTAAAGATCTTCTCAGTTTTATCACTCAATGTAAATCGCATCATAGCTGCGCATAAAATAGCAAGTTTTATAGACTTTTTAACTTTGGGAGGCTATGACGTTGCATTGCTCCAAGAAGTTACTGTTAAGCGCTTCAATAACGTCCCTGGTTATGATGTCATCTATAACATTAACGTTGAAGGTACTTGTGGCACCGCTGTTCTTTATAAAACTGTATTGCAACCAACTAACGTTCAATTTTTACCGAATGGCCGCTTACTTACGTGTACGATCCAGGATGTCACATTTATTAATATATACGCGCCGAGTGGCACTGATCATAAACGTGCACGTTCTGTTTTTTTTAATCAAGATGTGGTTCCGTTTTTTGCGTCGACCCGCAATGTCGTAGTTGGCGGCGATTTTAACTGTGTTACTGCCGCAGCCGATCAATTTCCCACGGCTACCATGTGCCCGGAACTTTCCCAACTAATTGTGACAAATGACTTGATCGATGTTTGGCGTCATTTTCATCCTACCACGACGCAATACACACATTTTTATGCGAACGGTGCCAGCAGAATTGATCGCATTTATGTGTCGCGGCCGCTTCAAACCTATCTTCATAGGGTTGCGGTACATCCCGTCGCTTTTAGCGATCACTGCGGGGTTGTGTGTGACGTGCAATTACTGGCACATAGGCAGGCGCCCCCTTCCCGTGTTTGGAAACTCAATACCCGTCATCTCTCTGACGCCGGTTTACGTTGCGAGATTCAGAACGTGTGGCAGTATTGTTCTGAAAAACGGGGAAGCTATGCCTCGGTCTTACAATGGTGGGTCGACCTAGCCAAACCGCAGTTGCGCAGTGTTGCGATGCGGTATGCAAGGGAGGCGTCATTTTGGGAGAGGCGCACCATTGCCTTTTATCAGCAGTGCCTCCAGGATGCGCTTGATGCGCCCGTGGCGCCAGATCAAAACTTACGCGCACGTTTGAATAGAATTAAAAGCAAGATACTCCAGCATCACCTCCACAAGGCACAAGGTGTTCTGATCAGGAGCCGACCGCAGTGTGAGACCATTGACGAAGTGCCAACGCTTTACCACTTGGCACGCGAGAAACGGTTGGCGCGGAGGAAAGACATTACCACCCTCATCACGGACACTGGTGCTCGTCTCACGGCGAAGCATGAGATCGTTCCCCACGTCACCGACCACTTTAAGAGGTTGTTCGGACGGACAGCTGCCGATGATGTCGCACGTTCATTTCTGTTAGATGAATTGGATACTGTCATCTCCGAATCTGACCGTCAGTCACTGGATGAGATGTTGTCACGGGACGATGTGAAAGACGTGTTGCGTTCGTGTCGTCGAGGGAAGTCTCCAGGTCCAGATGGCCTTCCCATCGAATT
This sequence comes from Schistocerca piceifrons, assembly GCF_021461385.2. Taxonomy (NCBI): domain Eukaryota; kingdom Metazoa; phylum Arthropoda; class Insecta; order Orthoptera; family Acrididae; genus Schistocerca; species Schistocerca piceifrons. The sequence goes on along the minus strand of NW_025728813.1, from coordinate 358,441 downwards.
TTACCTGGCTTATTGGGATATTTTCGGTGAGACATTGACGATCATGATAAATGAAATTGTTCGTGGTGCTGCTGTCCCTTCGAAGTTCGTTGCAGGGCGTATTATATTAATTCCGAAGACACCGACAGCATGCCGTGTTGAGGCATTACGCCCTATCACACTTTTAAATGCAGACTATAAACTGGCGGCACGATGCCTCGCAACGAAACTCAGTGTGCTCATGGACAAGATAATCAGTCCCTTTCAGTCGTGTGGTGTGCAACGCCGTAGTATTTTTCACGCTGCGGCTTCATACCGAGACGTGGTCGCGTACGCAGCCATTAATGACCTGTCCGCTGGCATTCTCTCAATCGACTTTGCCAATGCATTCGACCGTATCGGGCACGATTATCTTCTGTCCGTCATGACAAAACTGGGGTTCGGCGGCCACTTTCTCGATGCTATACGGAATCTTTTAACGTCGGCGACGTCCGTCATTGTCATCAATGGTTGGCAGTCGCCGCCCATTCCTATTACAAGATCCGTCAGACAGGGCTGTCCTTTATCAATGCTCCTATTTGTCATTGCGCTCGACCCGTTTTTGCGCGCAGTCGGTCGAATCATTGAAGGTGTCCAGCTCTGTCACGTCTCTCTCAAATGTGCTGCCTATGCTGACGACGTGGGACTTTTCATGGGGCGGGCACATGACTTGGACAGAGTTCGTGATGTTCTGATATTGTACGAACGTGCCTCTGGCGCCGTTCTGAATGTGCGGAAAACTGTATTGGTACCACTGGGTCGTCGGGGACTGTCTGCTGAACGGGACTGGTTCCGTGTTGTGCGCACCCACAAAATTTTAGGACTCGACATTGTAGCGTGCCCACAAAAAATGCAAGTTTTAAACTGGAGACGCGTTCTTGGCACTGTGAAGGCCCTATGTCGCAGCCACTCAGGTCGCCGCCTCAACTTACATCAACGTGTGGCTGTCATTAACACATTCATCTTATCGAATGCGTGGTACATCGCCCAACTGCTTAGTGTTCCGAAGCCGATCGGGAGGGCGATTTCGCAGGCAGTCTACTGGCTCCTGTGGCGGCATGAAATTTTTAAAGTCAAGGCTTCGACCTGTGTCATCGACAGGCAGCTGGGCGGCCTCGGTTTCACCGACGTTCCACGCAAATGCGGCGCTCTGCTCGTCCACCGGACGGCCACCCTGCAGTCCGACAACCCGGCAGGAAGCACCGCGGCACTCCTGGAGCTCTACCGCCCACGCTCTGAAGCGGCGCCCGTCTCTCTCGCGGCCATCCCGTATAAGATGTCCTACATACGGGAGTACTTTTTAACGAGGAGCTACGCTCTTTCAACGGCTACCGACAGACACAGGACCGCCCGCGGACTCTACGTTGCCCTGACTGGACAACCTCCGCGTCATAAACTGGTGTTCCGGAACCCCACAGTGGAATGGGTGAACGTGTGGGCAAACATCAACAACCCGGTGTTGCCGTCGGACGTGAGTGCGCTCTGGTTTAAGATCGTCAACAACACCCTAGCGACGAACCAGCGGCTTGCCGACATTCATCTCCTTCCCTCTGCCAACTGTGGTAGATGTGGTGCTGTGGACACACGGGAACATCGTTTTGAGTGTGCATCGGTGTCGACGGTATGGCGGTTGTGTCAACGAATGGTCGCCCACATTAATAGAACGCCTCCTCACCTTGTGACTGTTCGTCGTGTGATAGTGCCTAACTTCAAAGCTTTCCCGCGGACGAAAAATAACGCCACTGTCTGGATCTTAGGGCATACGATTTATGCCCTTATCGATATGGCCGTCACTGATACTGTGATTTACCTAGATTATTTGTGGGCCCAGTATATGACACTGAAGGATTGCGTTCAATTTCGCGAATTGTTTGCGAATTTTTTGAAGGCGGCCTTGGATTACGGCTATGAAATGGAACTGCGGCAAACACCTTGAACTGAGATTTACTGAGCTGACGCGTTCTATTTTTAATTTCTTTTTCCTTCTTTTCTTTGTTTTATTTGCGTTATGGTTGGTGACTTGTGCCACACCCACACTACGGGTCGTTCTGGTTTTATCTCCAAGAGAGGAGTGTCCTTTTACTTTTGAGGAATTTTATTTTGTTCACAAGACTTCATGGGTATTTTAGAAGATACAGCCTGTTTGTGTGGAACATTCATAGTTGCAGGAGTGTTTTTTTCCAATCTCTTAAATCCTGTTCCCGGACTGTCGCGATTTCATTTTATTACTTTCCTGTGATTTCTGTTTCTTTCGTGTGATGCACACATCGACATAAACTCTCATGTTGTGCTGTTGTGCTGCGTTGCCACCTGTTTTGTAACAACTCTCTGCTACATCGGAGTGACTGACGTTAGTCAGGAGGGACAATATATTTTTCTTTTAAGTGGAATATGAGTTTAGTTGAACTACGAGCAGAAGAGTTGAACCAGCGGAGGAAAGAAGACCGTCCACGAATTCCGCGATAAAATTTTTCTTAGTTCTCCATTTTTTCTGTGGAAGAAGACACCACACCATCTGAGCAGAAGATGATTTTGTTTTAAGTTATACCACGGTTCCACGAAGTTCGACAGTAAAGCAAATATAGCGATGAAGCTCGCCGAAGAAGGCATATTTTGGTGAGAGTAAGGAGGGCTATAAGGGGAGTAAAAAAAAAAAAAAATAAAATAAAAAAAAAAAAAATAAAAAAAAAAAAAAAAAAAAAGTGGTAGAATGCTCGCCTGCCACGCGGGCGGCCCGGGTTCGATTCCCGGCCGATGCATCATTTTGCTTTTCCCGCGATGATGCTGCCGCGTGGCTTGAGCGCTTGAGATGCACGATCCACAAGAATGTGTAGCTGGATTTCCCTTGAGAAGGACCGAGAACGCAGCACTCGCGGGTCCCCACTAGGACGCTCGCATCTTGTTCTACAGACTAGCGTCGGCCTGGCCTCACAAGTCGCTGGGTCCGGGTGCCTCCGAGGCTCTGAACTTTAACGACAAGGAGTGCTGCCTATCGTTGCAACAGCTGCAGCAGCACCGCAATCAACTGGGCCGGCAGTGCACGTGTAGCAACAGAACACGTTATCCAGGAAGTACAGTGTCTCTACGTCTAATATTGGGTACGGCATTTACCCAGTTTGCAGGACAAGCGGTGCACCCGTGCCTCGGTAGCGCAGTAGGCAGCGCGTAAGTCTCATAATCTTAAGGTCGTGAGTTCGATCCTCACCCGGGGCATTTAATTTTCTGTGACTGATGGTGGTGCTGTTGCTAGGGCGCCAACGTATTTCTTGTTTGTTATCCACAACGTTTCAACGCTTCAGCGGGAAAATGTTTACTTCCTGTTATTGCTACTTACAGCTTCCCTTTTCCTCTTCTCCCAGCAGAGCATGAAGCCAAAAGCATTGCTCTGCGACGTTTGAGGTGCGCGCCTTGCCAGTCACTATGTGCAAAGATGCTCGCAAAGAGAGAGGGGCGCCGACGCGGCACTCGACACGAAATGCGACAAGCGACCGTACGAACGGTCGAACGAAACGGCCGCATCCGGTGTGGTCTAGTGGCTAGGATACCTGGCTTTCACCCAGGAGGCCCGGGTTCGATTCCCGGTACCGGAACGGAATTTTTTCCACACGAATCGTGACAGGTTTGAGCTGTCCGAGCGGCCGTTTCCCGTCCTGCTCGCAATATAGCTACTGTTTCGTGACCGTCAGCAGAATATAGACTAGGGAAGCCGACACACGACGACCATAGAAATGGTGTATGGCTTCATGCCACCTGTTTCCAGCGTAGGGCTGAGCAACTGCATCTGCCGAGGCCCGTTAGCTCAGTTGGTTAGAGCGTCGTGCTAATAACGCGAAGGTCGTGGGTTCGATCCCCCCACGGGCCACTACTCTTTTACTACTACGAAAAGGCAGCGCCGATTTCAGCTGGCGAGTGTGATGACCAGAAGATCATCACCCTGCGTGGAAGTTGACAGAGGATCCGAACCCGACTCGTCGGGAAGCGCTGCAGCATTCACTCGGCAATGGCCATAATATCTTGAATACACTGGTTCTCAACCGATAAAGAGAAAATGAAAGAAAATGTCCGATTGCCGATGCGTAACAACTTTGGCCCTTGTCAGTACTTGGGCGGGTGAGCGCATGGGAACACAGGGCACTATTTGCACTTTTACTTCCTATTTTTGTTTCTCCTTTGTTTTCGGAGCTACAGCCCGATTCGGTCAGGGAGACGCCACCGTGAAATGAAGGGGGCGTGCTGTGTGTCCATCGCCTCGCCTCTCCTTAGCTCTCTCAGTCGTTTCTCGTGCTTGTCGTTTTGATAAAGGCCGATTTGAGAGCGTCAGCTCTCGCGTCAGCTGAGCAAAGTCGAGACAAGTCGAGACACACTAAGGGCTGGTATGCAGCGAGTAAGAGGGCGAAAAAACAATAATTTAAGAGCGCGTGGCAAAAGTACTCATACGCGAAATTAAAAGCCCGCTGCGGTGGCCGGGAATCGAACCCGGATCAACTGCTTGGAAGGCAACTATGCTGACCATTACACCACCACCGCACAAGCGAGCGCCGCGCGTCCGCGCTGTGTCGGCTTCCCGCCAGTCGGCAGCGGCGGAAGGTGATCGTACCTGGCAGGCGCATTTCGAGGCAGGCTAGGGGAGCACATCCAGACGCATTCGGACAGCGTATCCGCGCACATCGCGCGGAGCAGCGGAGCGGTTGCGGCTTTGTTTACATCGCGGGGCGGCGCTCAGCGAGTGTTTCGAGGTCCACGTGTTCAAGTTTCTTCAACGTGAGTACCATGTCGACAGTTACTAGGGCAAACACTGCGCAGTTTGTGTTCGATAGAAATGCTTTGCGGCCCACCGCTTTTGAAATCCACGAATTTATATTCGAAGATTTGAAAATCCCGGAAGATCTAGTGGACACTTTTCAGTTGGATTTCGCGCAATATTCGCTATTTTTGAAGTTCTTTTCCGGCGACATGTGTGAAAAATTTGTTGAAAAATTTGGCGGAGTGCGTAAATTTAGGCATGTCGATGGCACAGTCAGTGATGTGCAGATTGTGCCCTCGGGTTATGGTGTTAGAACGGTTCGAGTATTTAATGTGCCCCCTGAATGCGGCAATGATTTGATTGCACGTGCTCTCACTCAGTACGGCGTTGTGTTGTCGGTAGTTAACGAAAAGTGGTCTAGTGCGTACCGGTACCAGGTTAATAGTGGAGTACGTAGTGTCCGCATTGACTTGAAGAAACACATTCCATCCTACGTAATGATTGCGGGCTGTAGGGCTCAAGTGACTTATATCGGCCAGCCACCCACATGCTCAATTTGTCATTCCACTGAGCATTTACGTGTTGATTGTCCCCGTAGACGACCCGTGCAGCTCCCACGTAGTGACGTTGCGGCTACTGGTGGCCACTTCGTGCCACTACTGAGTGAAATAGTAGCGGGCACTGTATCACAACCCCGCCCTGCCGACCCTATTCGTGCTGAGGATGTACCAAGTGAGGTGAATGTTACTGCAGACGCACCACAGGATCGAATGGAGGACGCTCCCATTTTGTCCTCGGCTGTGGTAGAATCGGATTCAGTTGCTAAGGAGGTCCCAGATGTTTCGGATCATACACCAGTTGCTATTTCAGACGAGATGGACACCTCCTTACCACCGCCTCCGCCGCCTGAAGAGGTTCCCCTGGCACCGAGGAAAGGGCGTACAAAGAAAAATAAAAATAAGGGTACTAGGAGTCAGCAGTCAGATGACTTGCCGTGCACCCCTGTATCAGAGAGTGGCAGTGAGACTGAAGTTCAGACATCGTGCCCCCCTGCCTCTGACAGCTCTGCGCGCCAGGAGCGTATAAGGGAACAAACAGCACATCTCAAGGTGTTCTTAAATACGGCACGCGAACAGGGTGCGCATGCTGCGAAGCGCAAAAGCGAGCAAAGTAGCGAGCAGCTGCCGCAGCGCACGCGCAGGCATTCGGCGACGTCGGCCGCCGGTACAGCAACAACACAGGCGGCCGAGGCCACGTACACAGACACCGCTGGTGGTCGCGCCCAACCGACCGACCGACCAACGGAGACGCCCTGGTGGAAGCAGGAGGAGGACGACCCTGGATCCCATTAGCGGCTTTCGGCGGACCTGTTGTAATTCGTGCCCCGTTTACCTGCGACGTTATGTTACGCTGTTCCTGCACGCTGACAGTAATTTTCTGCACAGAATTGTCCACGAGTTACGTAATGGGTTGCAGTGCTTCTTGACAGTTTTATTGGTGTGCTTAAGACGCTGCATCTGCGTCTTCCGTTTCTCATTTTTCTTGCTAATGCTTGAGTGTCTGTGTTTTAAATGGCCGCCGCTCGTCAACATCTAAAGATCTTCTCAGTTTTATCACTCAATGTAAATCGCATCATAGCTGCGCATAAAATAGCAAGTTTTATAGACTTTTTAACTTTGGGAGGCTATGACGTTGCATTGCTCCAAGAAGTTACTGTTAAGCGCTTCAATAACGTCCCTGGTTATGATGTCATCTATAACATTAACGTTGAAGGTACTTGTGGCACCGCTGTTCTTTATAAAACTGTATTGCAACCAACTAACGTTCAATTTTTACCGAATGGCCGCTTACTTACGTGTACGATCCAGGATGTCACATTTATTAATATATACGCGCCGAGTGGCACTGATCATAAACGTGCACGTTCTGTTTTTTTTAATCAAGATGTGGTTCCGTTTTTTGCGTCGACCCGCAATGTCGTAGTTGGCGGCGATTTTAACTGTGTTACTGCCGCAGCCGATCAATTTCCCACGGCTACCATGTGCCCGGAACTTTCCCAACTAATTGTGACAAATGACTTGATCGATGTTTGGCGTCATTTTCATCCTACCACGACGCAATACACACATTTTTATGCGAACGGTGCCAGCAGAATTGATCGCATTTATGTGTCGCGGCCGCTTCAAACCTATCTTCATAGGGTTGCGGTACATCCCGTCGCTTTTAGCGATCACTGCGGGGTTGTGTGTGACGTGCAATTACTGGCACATAGGCAGGCGCCCCCTTCCCGTGTTTGGAAACTCAATACCCGTCATCTCTCTGACGCCGGTTTACGTTGCGAGATTCAGAACGTGTGGCAGTTTTGTTCTGAAAAACGGGGAAGCTATGCCTCGGTCTTACAATGGTGGGTCGACCTAGCCAAACCGCAGTTGCGCAGTGTTGCGATGCGGTATGCAAGGGAGGCGTCATTTTGGGAGAGGCGCACCATTGCCTTTTATCAGCAGTGCCTCCAGGATGCGCTTGATGCGCCCGTGGTGCCAGATCAAAACTTACGCGCACGTTTGAATAGAATTAAAAGCAAGATACTCCAGCATCACCTCCACAAGGCACAAGGTGTTCTGATCAGGAGCCGACCGCAGTGTGAGACCATTGACGAAGTGCCAACGCTTTACCACTTGGCACGCGAGAAACGGTTGGCGCGGAGGAAAGACATTACCACCCTCATCACGGACACTGGTGCTCGTCTCACGGCGAAGCATGAGATCGTTCCCCACGTCACCGACCACTTTAAGAGGTTGTTCGGACGGACAGCTGCCGATGATGTCGCACGTTCATTTCTGTTAGATGAATTGGATACTGTCATCTCCGAATCTGACCGTCAGTCACTGGATGAGATGTTGTCACGGGACGATGTGAAAGACGTGTTGCGTTCGTGTCGTCGAGGGAAGTCTCCAGGTCCAGATGGCCTTCCCATCGAATTTTACCTGGCTTATTGGGATATTTTCGGTGAGACATTGACGATCATGATAAATGAAATTGTTCGTGGTGCTGCTGTCCCTTCGAAGTTCGTTGCAGGGCGTATTATATTAATTCCGAAGACACCGACAGCATGCCGTGTTGAGGCATTACGCCCTATCACACTTTTAAATGCAGACTATAAACTGGCGGCACGATGCCTCGCAACGAAACTCAGTGTGCTCATGGACAAGATAATCAGTCCCTTTCAGTCGTGTGGTGTGCAACGCCGTAGTATTTTTCACGCTGCGGCTTCATACCGAGACGTGGTCGCGTACGCAGCCATTAATGACCTGTCCGCTGGCATTCTCTCAATCGACTTTGCCAATGCATTCGACCGTATCGGGCACGATTATCTTCTGTCCGTCACGACAAAACTGGGGTTCGGCGGCCACTTTCTCGATGCTATACGGAATCTTTTAACGTCGGCGACGTCCGTCATTGTCATCAATGGTTGGCAGTCGCCGCCCATTCCTATTACAAGATCCGTCAGACAGGGCTGTCCTTTATCAATGCTCCTATTTGTCATTGCGCTCGACCCGTTTTTGCGCGCAGTCGGTCGAATCATTGAAGGTGTCCAGCTCTGTCACGTCTCTCTCAAATGTGCTGCCTATGCTGACGACGTGGGACTTTTCATGGGGCGGGCACATGACTTGGACAGAGTTCGTGATGTTCTGATATTGTACGAACGTGCCTCTGGCGCCGTTCTGAATGTGCGGAAAACTGTATTGGTACCACTGGGTCGTCGGGGACTGTCTGCTGAACGGGACTGGTTCCGTGTTGTGCGCACCCACAAAATTTTAGGACTCGACATTGTAGCGTGCCCACAAAAAATGCAAGTTTTAAACTGGAGACGCGTTCTTGGCACTGTGAAGGCCCTATGTCGCAGCCACTCAGGTCGCCGCCTCAACTTACATCAACGTGTGGCTGTCATTAACACATTCATCTTATCGAATGCGTGGTACATCGCCCAACTGCTTAGTGTTCCGAAGCCGATCGGGAGGGCGATTTCGCAGGCAGTCTACTGGCTCCTGTGGCGGCATGAAATTTTTAAAGTCAAGGCTTCGACCTGTGTCATCGACAGGCAGCTGGGCGGCCTCGGTTTCACCGACGTTCCACGCAAATGCGGCGCTCTGCTCGTCCACCGGACGGCCACCCTGCAGTCCGACAACCCGGCAGGAAGCACCGCGGCACTCCTGGAGCTCTACCGCCCACGCTCTGAAGCGGCGCCCGTCTCTCTCGCGGCCATCCCGTATAAGATGTCCTACATACGGGAGTACTTTTTAACGAGGAGCTACGCTCTTTCAACGGCTACCGACAGACACAGGACCGCCCGCGGACTCTACGTTGCCCTGACTGGACAACCTCCGCGTCATAAACTGGTGTTCCGGAACCCCACAGTGGAATGGGTGAACGTGTGGGCAAACATCAACAACCCGGTGTTGCCGTCGGACGTGAGTGCGCTCTGGTTTAAGATCGTCAACAACACCCTAGCGACGAACCAGCGGCTTGCCGACATTCATCTCCTTCCCTCTGCCAACTGTGGTAGATGTGGTGCTGTGGACACACGGGAACATCGTTTTGAGTGTGCATCGGTGTCGACGGTATGGCGGCTGTGTCAACGAATGGTCGCCCACATTAATAGAACGCCTCCTCACCTTGTGACTGTTCGTCGTGTGATAGTGCCTAACTTCAAAGCTTTCCCGCGGACGAAAAATAACGCCACTGTCTGGATCTTAGGGCATACGATTTATGCCCTTATCGATATGGCCGTCACTGATACTGTGATTTACCTAGATTATTTGTGGGCCCAGTATATGACACTGAAGGATTGCGTTCAATTTCGCGAATTGTTTGCGAATTTTTTGAAGGCGGCCTTGGATTACGGCTATGAAATGGAACTGCGGCAAACACCTTGAACTGAGATTTACTGAGCTGACGCGTTCTATTTTTAATTTCTTTTTCCTTCTTTTATTTGTTTTATTTGCGTTATGGTTGGTGACTTGTGCCACACCCACACTACGGGTCGTTCTGGTTTTATCTCCAAGAGAGGAGTGTCCTTTTACTTTTGAGGAATTTTATTTTGTTCACAAGACTTCATGGGTATTTTAGAAGATACAGCCTGTTTGTGTGGAACATTCATAGTTGCAGGAGTGTTTTTTTACAATCTCTTAAATCCTGTTCCCGGACTGTCGCGATTTCATTTTATTACTTTCCTGTGATTTCTGTTTCTTTCGTGTGATGCACACATCGACATAAACTCTCATGTTGTGCTGTTGTGCTGCGTTGCCACCTGTTTTGTAACAACTCTCTGCTACATCGGAGTGACTGACGTTAGTCAGGAGGGACAATATATTTTTCTTTTAAGTGGAATATGAGTTTAGTTGAACTACGAGCAGAAGAGTTGAACCAGCGGAGGAAAGAAGACCGTCCACGAATTCCGCGATAAAATTTTTCTTAGTTCTCCATTTTTTCTGTGGAAGAAGACACCACACCATCTGAGCAGAAGATGATTTTGTTTTAAGTTATACCACTGTTCCACGAAGTTCGACAGTAAAGCAATTCTGTTACTTTGGCAAATGTTGTACATACTTTTAGAACAGTACCATTATAAATGCAGATGGGGTGGATCTGCCTGTGTAAGTACATGCATCAAAATAAAATTATCATTTTTGTTGTTCTTGTTTAAAAAAAAAAAAAAAAAAAAAAAAAAAAAAAAGTGGTAGAATGCTCGCCTGCCACGCGGGCGGCCCGGGTTCGATTCCCGGCCGATGCATCATTTTGCTTTTCCCGCGATGATGCTGCCGCGTGGCTTGAGCGCTTGAGATGCACGATCCACAAGAATGTGTAGCTGGATTTCCCTTGAGAAGGACCGAGAACGCAGCACTCGCGGGTCCCCACTAGGACGCTCGCATCATGTTCTACAGACTAGCGTCGGCCTGGCCTCACAAGTTGCCGGGTCCGGGTGCCTCCGAGGCTCTGAACTTTAACGACAAGGAGTGCTGCCTATCGTTGCAACAGCTGCAGCAGCACCGCAATCAACTGGGCCGGCAGTGCACGTGTAGCAACAGAACACGTTATCCAGGAAGTACAGTGTCTCTACGTCTAATATTGGGTACGGCATTTACCCAGTTTGCAGGACAAGCGGTGCACCCGTGCCTCGGTAGCGCAGTAGGCAGCGCGTAAGTCTCATAATCTTAAGGTCGTGAGTTCGATCCTCACCCGGGGCATTTAATTTTCTGTGACTGATGGTGGTGCTGTTGCTAGGGCGCCAACGTATTTCTTGTTTGTTATCCACAACGTTTCAACGCTTCAGCGGGAAAATGTTTACTTCCTGTTATTGCTACTTACAGCTTCCCTTTTCCTCTTCTCCCAGCAGAGCATGAAGCCAAAAGCATTGCTCTGCGACGTTTGAGGTGCGCGCCTTGCCAGTCACTATGTGCAAAGATGCTCGCAAAGAGAGAGGGGCGCCGACGCGGCACTCGACACGAAATGCGACAAGCGACCGTACGAACGGTCGAACGAAACGGCCGCATCCGGTGTGGTCTAGTGGCTAGGATACCTGGCTTTCACCCAGGAGGCCCGGGTTCGATTCCCGGTACCGGAACGGAATTTTTTCCACACGAATCGTGACAGGTTTGAGCTGTCCGAGCGGCCGTTTCCCGTCCTGCTCGCAATATAGCTACTGTTTCGTGACCGTCAGCAGAATATAGACTAGGGAAGCCGACACACGACGACCATAGAAATGGTGTATGGCTTCATGCCACCTGTTTCCAGCGTAGGGCTGAGCAACTGCATCTGCCGAGGCCCGTTAGCTCAGTTGGTTAGAGCGTCGTGCTAATAACGCGAAGGTCGTGGGTTCGATCCCCCCACGGGCCACTACTCTTTTACTACTACGAAAAGGCAGCGCCGATTTCAGCTGGCGAGTGTGATGACCAGAAGATCATCACCCTGCGTGGAAGTTGACAGAGGATCCGAACCCGACTCGTCGGGAAGCGCTGCAGCATTCACTCGGCAATGGCCATAATATCTTGAATACACTGGTTCTCAACCGATAAAGAGAAAATGAAAGAAAATGTCCGATTGCCGATGCGTAACAACTTTGGCCCTTGTCAGTACTTGGGCGGGTGAGCGCATGGGAACACAGGGCACTATTTGCACTTTTACTTCCTATTTTTGTTTCTCCTTTGTTTTCGGAGCTACAGCCCGATTCGGTCAGGGAGACGCCACCGTGAAATGAAGGGGGCGTGCTGTGTGTCCATCGCCTCGCCTCTCCTTAGCTCTCTCAGTCGTTTCTCGTGCTTGTCGTTTTGATAAAGGCCGATTTGAGAGCGTCAGCTCTCGCGTCAGCTGAGCAAAGTCGAGACAAGTCGAGACACACTAAGGGCTGGTATGCAGCGAGTAAGAGGGCGAAAAAACAATAATTTAAGAGCGCGTGGCAAAAGTACTCATACGCGAAATTAAAAGCCCGCTGCGGTGGCCGGGAATCGAACCCGGATCAACTGCTTGGAAGGCAACTATGCTGACCATTACACCACCACCGCACAAGCGAGCGCCGCGCGTCCGCGCTGTGTCGGCTTCCCGCCAGTCGGCAGCGGCGGAAGGTGATCGTACCTGGCAGGCGCATTTCGAGGCAGGCTAGGGGAGCACATCCAGACGCATTCGGACAGCGTATCCGCGCACATCGCGCGGAGCAGCGGAGCGGTTGCGGCTTTGTTTACATCGCGGGGCGGCGCTCAGCGAGTGTTTCGAGGTCCACGTGTTCAAGTTTCTTCAACGTGAGTACCATGTCGACAGTTACTAGGGCAAACACTGCGCAGTTTGTGTTCGATAGAAATGCTTTGCGGCCCACCGCTTTTGAAATCCACGAATTTATATTCGAAGATTTGAAAATCCCGGAAGATCTAGTGGACACTTTTCAGTTGGATTTCGCGCAATATTCGCTATTTTTGAAGTTCTTTTCCGGCGACATGTGTGAAAAATTTGTTGAAAAATTTGGCGGAGTGCGTAAATTTAGGCATGTCGATGGCACAGTCAGTGATGTGCAGATTGTGCCCTCGGGTTATGGTGTTAGAACGGTTCGAGTATTTAATGTGCCCCCTGAATGCGGCAATGATTTGATTGCACGTGCTCTCACTCAGTACGGCGTTGTGTTGTCGGTAGTTAACGAAAAGTGGTCTAGTGCGTACCGGTACCAGGTTAATAGTGGAGTACGTAGTGTCCGCATTGACTTGAAGAAACACATTCCATCCTACGTAATGATTGCGGGCTGTAGGGCTCAAGTGACTTATATCGGCCAGCCACCCACATGCTCAATTTGTCATTCCACTGAGCATTTACGTGTTGATTGTCCCCGTAGACGACCCGTGCAGCTCCCACGTAGTGACGTTGCGGCTACTGGTGGCCACTTCGTGCCACTACTGAGTGAAATAGTAGCGGGCACTGTATCACAACCCCGCCCTGCCGACCCTATTCGTGCTGAGGATGTACCAAGTGAGGTGAATGTTACTGCAGACGCACCACAGGATCGAATGGAGGACGCTCCCATTTTGTCCTCGGCTGTGGTAGAATCGGATTCAGTTGCTAAGGAGGTCCCAGATGTTTCGGATCATACACCAGTTGCTATTTCAGACGAGATGGACACCTCCTTACCACCGCCTCCGCCGCCTGAAGAGGTTCCCCTGGCACCGAGGAAAGGGCGTACAAAGAAAAATAAAAATAAGGGTACTAGGAGTCAGCAGTCAGATGACTTGCCGTGCACCCCTGTATCAGAGAGTGGCAGTGAGACTGAAGTTCAGACATCGTGCCCCCCTGCCTCTGACAGCTCTGCGCGCCAGGAGCGTATAAGGGAACAAACAGCACATCTCAAGGTGTTCTTAAATACGGCACGCGAACAGGGTGCGCATGCTGCGAAGCGCAAAAGCGAGCAAAGTAGCGAGCAGCTGCCGCAGCGCACGCGCAGGCATTCGGCGACGTCGGCCGCCGGTACAGCAACAACACAGGCGGCCGAGGCCACGTACACAGACACCGCTGGTGGTCGCGCCCAACCGACCGACCGACCAACGGAGACGCCCTGGTGGAAGCAGGAGGAGGACGACCCTGGATCCCATTAGCGGCTTTCGGCGGACCTGTTGTAATTCGTGCCCCGTTTACCTGCGACGTTATGTTACGCTGTTCCTGCACGCTGACAGTAATTTTCTGCACAGAATTGTCCACGAGTTACGTAATGGGTTGCAGTGCTTCTTGACAGTTTTATTGGTGTGCTTAAGACGCTGCATCTGCGTCTTCCGTTTCTCATTTTTCTTGCTAATGCTTGAGTGTCTGTGTTTTAAATGGCCGCCGCTCGTCAACATCTAAAGATCTTCTCAGTTTTATCACTCAATGTAAATCGCATCATAGCTGCGCATAAAATAGCAAGTTTTATAGACTTTTTAACTTTGGGAGGCTATGACGTTGCATTGCTCCAAGAAGTTACTGTTAAGCGCTTCAATAACGTCCCTGGTTATGATGTCATCTATAACATTAACGTTGAAGGTACTTGTGGCACCGCTGTTCTTTATAAAACTGTATTGCAACCAACTAACGTTCAATTTTTACCGAATGGCCGCTTACTTACGTGTACGATCCAGGATGTCACATTTATTAATATATACGCGCCGAGTGGCACTGATCATAAACGTGCACGTTCTGTTTTTTTTAATCAAGATGTGGTTCCGTTTTTTGCGTCGACCCGCAATGTCGTAGTTGGCGGCGATTTTAACTGTGTTACTGCCGCAGCCGATCAATTTCCCACGGCTACCATGTGCCCGGAACTTTCCCAACTAATTGTGACAAATGACTTGATCGATGTTTGGCGTCATTTTCATCCTACCACGACGCAATACACACATTTTTATGCGAACGGTGCCAGCAGAATTGATCGCATTTATGTGTCGCGGCCGCTTCAAACCTATCTTCATAGGGTTGCGGTACATCCCGTCGCTTTTAGCGATCACTGCGGGGTTGTGTGTGACGTGCAATTACTGGCACATAGGCAGGCGCCCCCTTCCCGTGTTTGGAAACTCAATACCCGTCATCTCTCTGACGCCGGTTTACGTTGCGAGATTCAGAACGTGTGGCAGTTTTGTTCTGAAAAACGGGGAAGCTATGCCTCGGTCTTACAATGGTGGGTCGACCTAGCCAAACCGCAGTTGCGCAGTGTTGCGATGCGGTATGCAAGGGAGGCGTCATTTTGGGAGAGGCGCACCATTGCCTTTTATCAGCAGTGCCTCCAGGATGCGCTTGATGCGCCCGTGGTGCCAGATCAAAACTTACGCGCACGTTTGAATAGAATTAAAAGCAAGATACTCCAGCATCACCTCCACAAGGCACAAGGTGTTCTGATCAGGAGCCGACCGCAGTGTGAGACCATTGACGAAGTGCCAACGCTTTACCACTTGGCACGCGAGAAACGGTTGGCGCGGAGGAAAGACATTACCACCCTCATCACGGACACTGGTGCTCG
This sequence comes from Schistocerca piceifrons, assembly GCF_021461385.2. Lineage (NCBI taxonomy): Eukaryota > Metazoa > Arthropoda > Insecta > Orthoptera > Acrididae > Schistocerca > Schistocerca piceifrons. The sequence continues at coordinate 343,160 of NW_025728813.1, read as the reverse complement.
TCTCACGGCGAAGCATGAGATCGTTCCCCACGTCACCGACCACTTTAAGAGGTTGTTCGGACGGACAGCTGCCGATGATGTCGCACGTTCATTTCTGTTAGATGAATTGGATACTGTCATCTCCGAATCTGACCGTCAGTCACTGGATGAGATGTTGTCACGGGACGATGTGAAAGACGTGTTGCGTTCGTGTCGTCGAGGGAAGTCTCCAGGTCCAGATGGCCTTCCCATCGAATTTTACCTGGCTTATTGGGATATTTTCGGTGAGACATTGACGATCATGATAAATGAAATTGTTCGTGGTGCTGCTGTCCCTTCGAAGTTCGTTGCAGGGCGTATTATATTAATTCCGAAGACACCGACAGCATGCCGTGTTGAGGCATTACGCCCTATCACACTTTTAAATGCAGACTATAAACTGGCGGCACGATGCCTCGCAACGAAACTCAGTGTGCTCATGGACAAGATAATCAGTCCCTTTCAGTCGTGTGGTGTGCAACGCCGTAGTATTTTTCACGCTGCGGCTTCATACCGAGACGTGGTCGCGTACGCAGCCATTAATGACCTGTCCGCTGGCATTCTCTCAATCGACTTTGCCAATGCATTCGACCGTATCGGGCACGATTATCTTCTGTCCGTCACGACAAAACTGGGGTTCGGCGGCCACTTTCTCGATGCTATACGGAATCTTTTAACGTCGGCGACGTCCGTCATTGTCATCAATGGTTGGCAGTCGCCGCCCATTCCTATTACAAGATCCGTCAGACAGGGCTGTCCTTTATCAATGCTCCTATTTGTCATTGCGCTCGACCCGTTTTTGCGCGCAGTCGGTCGAATCATTGAAGGTGTCCAGCTCTGTCACGTCTCTCTCAAATGTGCTGCCTATGCTGACGACGTGGGACTTTTCATGGGGCGGGCACATGACTTGGACAGAGTTCGTGATGTTCTGATATTGTACGAACGTGCCTCTGGCGCCGTTCTGAATGTGCGGAAAACTGTATTGGTACCACTGGGTCGTCGGGGACTGTCTGCTGAACGGGACTGGTTCCGTGTTGTGCGCACCCACAAAATTTTAGGACTCGACATTGTAGCGTGCCCACAAAAAATGCAAGTTTTAAACTGGAGACGCGTTCTTGGCACTGTGAAGGCCCTATGTCGCAGCCACTCAGGTCGCCGCCTCAACTTACATCAACGTGTGGCTGTCATTAACACATTCATCTTATCGAATGCGTGGTACATCGCCCAACTGCTTAGTGTTCCGAAGCCGATCGGGAGGGCGATTTCGCAGGCAGTCTACTGGCTCCTGTGGCGGCATGAAATTTTTAAAGTCAAGGCTTCGACCTGTGTCATCGACAGGCAGCTGGGCGGCCTCGGTTTCACCGACGTTCCACGCAAATGCGGCGCTCTGCTCGTCCACCGGACGGCCACCCTGCAGTCCGACAACCCGGCAGGAAGCACCGCGGCACTCCTGGAGCTCTACCGCCCACGCTCTGAAGCGGCGCCCGTCTCTCTCGCGGCCATCCCGTATAAGATGTCCTACATACGGGAGTACTTTTTAACGAGGAGCTACGCTCTTTCAACGGCTACCGACAGACACAGGACCGCCCGCGGACTCTACGTTGCCCTGACTGGACAACCTCCGCGTCATAAACTGGTGTTCCGGAACCCCACAGTGGAATGGGTGAACGTGTGGGCAAACATCAACAACCCGGTGTTGCCGTCGGACGTGAGTGCGCTCTGGTTTAAGATCGTCAACAACACCCTAGCGACGAACCAGCGGCTTGCCGACATTCATCTCCTTCCCTCTGCCAACTGTGGTAGATGTGGTGCTGTGGACACACGGGAACATCGTTTTGAGTGTGCATCGGTGTCGACGGTATGGCGGCTGTGTCAACGAATGGTCGCCCACATTAATAGAACGCCTCCTCACCTTGTGACTGTTCGTCGTGTGATAGTGCCTAACTTCAAAGCTTTCCCGCGGACGAAAAATAACGCCACTGTCTGGATCTTAGGGCATACGATTTATGCCCTTATCGATATGGCCGTCACTGATACTGTGATTTACCTAGATTATTTGTGGGCCCAGTATATGACACTGAAGGATTGCGTTCAATTTCGCGAATTGTTTGCGAATTTTTTGAAGGCGGCCTTGGATTACGGCTATGAAATGGAACTGCGGCAAACACCTTGAACTGAGATTTACTGAGCTGACGCGTTCTATTTTTAATTTCTTTTTCCTTCTTTTATTTGTTTTATTTGCGTTATGGTTGGTGACTTGTGCCACACCCACACTACGGGTCGTTCTGGTTTTATCTCCAAGAGAGGAGTGTCCTTTTACTTTTGAGGAATTTTATTTTGTTCACAAGACTTCATGGGTATTTTAGAAGATACAGCCTGTTTGTGTGGAACATTCATAGTTGCAGGAGTGTTTTTTTACAATCTCTTAAATCCTGTTCCCGGACTGTCGCGATTTCATTTTATTACTTTCCTGTGATTTCTGTTTCTTTCGTGTGATGCACACATCGACATAAACTCTCATGTTGTGCTGTTGTGCTGCGTTGCCACCTGTTTTGTAACAACTCTCTGCTACATCGGAGTGACTGACGTTAGTCAGGAGGGACAATATATTTTTCTTTTAAGTGGAATATGAGTTTAGTTGAACTACGAGCAGAAGAGTTGAACCAGCGGAGGAAAGAAGACCGTCCACGAATTCCGCGATAAAATTTTTCTTAGTTCTCCATTTTTTCTGTGGAAGAAGACACCACACCATCTGAGCAGAAGATGATTTTGTTTTAAGTTATACCACTGTTCCACGAAGTTCGACAGTAAAGCAATTCTGTTACTTTGGCAAATGTTGTACATACTTTTAGAACAGTACCATTATAAATGCAGATGGGGTGGATCTGCCTGTGTAAGTACATGCATCAAAATAAAATTATCATTTTTGTTGTTCTTGTTTAAAAAAAAAAAAAAAAAAAAAAAAAAAAAAAAAAAAAAGTGGTAGAATGCTCGCCTGCCACGCGGGCGGCCCGGGTTCGATTCCCGGCCGATGCATCATTTTGCTTTTCCCGCGATGATGCTGCCGCGTGGCTTGAGCGCTTGAGATGCACGATCCACAAGAATGTGTAGCTGGATTTCCCTTGAGAAGGACCGAGAACGCAGCACTCGCGGGTCCCCACTAGGACGCTCGCATCATGTTCTACAGACTAGCGTCGGCCTGGCCTCACAAGTTGCCGGGTCCGGGTGCCTCCGAGGCTCTGAACTTTAACGACAAGGAGTGCTGCCTATCGTTGCAACAGCTGCAGCAGCACCGCAATCAACTGGGCCGGCAGTGCACGTGTAGCAACAGAACACGTTATCCAGGAAGTACAGTGTCTCTACGTCTAATATTGGGTACGGCATTTACCCAGTTTGCAGGACAAGCGGTGCACCCGTGCCTCGGTAGCGCAGTAGGCAGCGCGTAAGTCTCATAATCTTAAGGTCGTGAGTTCGATCCTCACCCGGGGCATTTAATTTTCTGTGACTGATGGTGGTGCTGTTGCTAGGGCGCCAACGTATTTCTTGTTTGTTATCCACAACGTTTCAACGCTTCAGCGGGAAAATGTTTACTTCCTGTTATTGCTACTTACAGCTTCCCTTTTCCTCTTCTCCCAGCAGAGCATGAAGCCAAAAGCATTGCTCTGCGACGTTTGAGGTGCGCGCCTTGCCAGTCACTATGTGCAAAGATGCTCGCAAAGAGAGAGGGGCGCCGACGCGGCACTCGACACGAAATGCGACAAGCGACCGTACGAACGGTCGAACGAAACGGCCGCATCCGGTGTGGTCTAGTGGCTAGGATACCTGGCTTTCACCCAGGAGGCCCGGGTTCGATTCCCGGTACCGGAACGGAATTTTTTCCACACGAATCGTGACAGGTTTGAGCTGTCCGAGCGGCCGTTTCCCGTCCTGCTCGCAATATAGCTACTGTTTCGTGACCGTCAGCAGAATATAGACTAGGGAAGCCGACACACGACGACCATAGAAATGGTGTATGGCTTCATGCCACCTGTTTCCAGCGTAGGGCTGAGCAACTGCATCTGCCGAGGCCCGTTAGCTCAGTTGGTTAGAGCGTCGTGCTAATAACGCGAAGGTCGTGGGTTCGATCCCCCCACGGGCCACTACTCTTTTACTACTACGAAAAGGCAGCGCCGATTTCAGCTGGCGAGTGTGATGACCAGAAGATCATCACCCTGCGTGGAAGTTGACAGAGGATCCGAACCCGACTCGTCGGGAAGCGCTGCAGCATTCACTCGGCAATGGCCATAATATCTTGAATACACTGGTTCTCAACCGATAAAGAGAAAATGAAAGAAAATGTCCGATTGCCGATGCGTAACAACTTTGGCCCTTGTCAGTACTTGGGCGGGTGAGCGCATGGGAACACAGGGCACTATTTGCACTTTTACTTCCTATTTTTGTTTCTCCTTTGTTTTCGGAGCTACAGCCCGATTCGGTCAGGGAGACGCCACCGTGAAATGAAGGGGGCGTGCTGTGTGTCCATCGCCTCGCCTCTCCTTAGCTCTCTCAGTCGTTTCTCGTGCTTGTCGTTTTGATAAAGGCCGATTTGAGAGCGTCAGCTCTCGCGTCAGCTGAGCAAAGTCGAGACAAGTCGAGACAAGTCGAGACAAGTCGAGACAAGTCGAGACAAGTCGAGACAAGTCGAGACAAGTCGAGACAAGTCGAGACACACTAAGGGCTGGTATGCAGCGAGTAAGAGGGCGAAAAAACAATAATTTAAGAGCGCGTGGCAAAAGTACTCATACGCGAAATTAAAAGCCCGCTGCGGTGGCCGGGAATCGAACCCGGATCAACTGCTTGGAAGGCAACTATGCTGACCATTACACCACCACCGCACAAGCGAGCGCCGCGCGTCCGCGCTGTGTCGGCTTCCCGCCAGTCGGCAGCGGCGGAAGGTGATCGTACCTGGCAGGCGCATTTCGAGGCAGGCTGGGGGAGCACATCCAGACGCATTCGGACAGCGTATCCGCGCACATTTCGCATCCTTTGGCAAGAGTTGGGCGCCGGCGACGCAAGAGTACGCAGAGGACCGCGTTCTGGCGGCATTTTTAAGCAGTGCAGTGCAGGATTCAGCGTCTGCAGCATCTTTCCCACAGAATGCTACGGCGCTTGACGGCAGTCCCACTTTCCCTTGAGACATCTGCTCGGGAAGCAGCGTCAAGTTACCGCTGGCCCCAGCATCGGTGGTTCAGTGGTAGAATGCTCGCCTGCCACGCGGGCGGCCCGGGTTCGATTCCCGGTTGATGCATCATTTTGCTTTTCCCGCGATGATGCTGCCGCGTGGCTTGAGCGCTTGAGATGCACGATCCACAAGAATGTGTAGCTGGATTTCCCTTGAGAAGGACCGAGAACGCAGCACTCGCGGGTCCCCACTAGGACGCTCGCATCATGTTCTACAGACTAGCGTCGGCCTGGCCTCACAAGTTGCCGGGTCCGGGTGCCTCCGAGGCTCTGAACTTTAACGACAAGGAGTGCTGCCTATCGTTGCAACAGCTGCAGCAGCACCGCAATCAACTGGGCCGGCAGTGCACGTGTAGCAACAGAACACGTTATCCAGGAAGTACAGTGTCTCTACGTCTAATATTGGGTACGGCATTTACCCAGTTTGCAGGACAAGCGGTGCACCCGTGCCTCGGTAGCGCAGTAGGCAGCGCGTAAGTCTCATAATCTTAAGGTCGTGAGTTCGATCCTCACCCGGGGCATTTAATTTTCTGTGACTGATGGTGGTGCTGTTGCTAGGGCGCCAACGTATTTCTTGTTTGTTATCCACAACGTTTCAACGCTTCAGCGGGAAAATGTTTACTTCCTGTTATTGCTACTTACAGCTTCCCTTTTCCTCTTCTCCCAGCAGAGCATGAAGCCAAAAGCATTGCTCTGCGACGTTTGAGGTGCGCGCCTTGCCAGTCACTATGTGCAAAGATGCTCGCAAAGAGAGAGGGGCGCCGACGCGGCACTCGACACGAAATGCGACAAGCGACCGTACGAACGGTCGAACGGAACGGCCGCATCCGGTGTGGTCTAGTGGCTAGGATACCTGGCTTTCACCCAGGAGGCCCGGGTTCGATTCCCGGTACCGGAACGGAATTTTTTCCACACGAATCGTGACAGGTTTGAGCTGTCCGAGCGGCCGTTTCCCGTCCTGCTCGCAATATAGCTACTGTTTCGTGACCGTCAGCAGAATATAGACTAGGGAAGCAGACACACGACGACCATAGAAATGGTGTATGGCTTCATGCCACCTGTTTCCAGCGTAGGGCTGAGCAACTGCATCTGCCGAGGCCCGTTAGCTCAGTTGGTTAGAGCGTCGTGCTAATAACGCGAAGGTCGTGGGTTCGATCCCCCCACGGGCCACTACTCTTTTACTACTACGAAAAGGCAGCGCCGATTTCAGCTGGCGAGTGTGATGACCAGAAGATCATCACCCTGCGTGGAAGTTGACAGAGGATCCGAACCCGACTCGTCGGGAAGCGCTGCAGCATTCACTCGGCAATGGCCATAATATCTTGAATACACTGGTTCTCAACCGATAAAGAGAAAATGAAAGAAAATGTCCGATTGCCGATGCGTAACAACTTTGGCCCTTGTCAGTACTTGGGCGGGTGAGCGCATGGGAACACAGGGCACTATTTGCACTTTTACTTCCTATTTTTGTTTCTCCTTTGTTTTCGGAGCTACAGCCCGATTCGGTCAGGGAGACGCCACCGTGAAATGAAGGGGGCGTGCTGTGTGTCCATCGCCTCGCCTCTCCTTAGCTCTCTCAGTCGTTTCTCGTGCTTGTCGTTTTGATAAAGGCCGATTTGAGAGCGTCAGCTCTCGCGTCAGCTGAGCAAAGTCGAGACAAGTCGAGACACACTAAGGGCTGGTATGCAGCGAGTAAGAGGGCGAAAAAACAATAATTTAAGAGCGCGTGGCAAAAGTACTCATACGCGAAATTAAAAGCCCGCTGCGGTGGCCGGGAATCGAACCCGGATCAACTGCTTGGAAGGCAACTATGCTGACCATTACACCACCACCGCACAAGCGAGCGCCGCGCGTCCGCGCTGTGTCGGCTTCCCGCCAGTCGGCAGCGGCGGAAGGTGATCGTACCTGGCAGGCGCATTTCGAGGCAGGCTGGGGGAGCACATCCAGACGCATTCGGACAGCGTATCCGCGCACATTTCGCATCCTTTGGCAAGAGTTGGGCGCCGGCGACGCAAGAGTACGCAGAGGACCGCGTTCTGGCGGCATTTTTAAGCAGTGCAGTGCAGGATTCAGCGTCTGCAGCATCTTTCCCACAGAATGCTACGGCGCTTGACGGCAGTCCCACTTTCCCTTGAGACATCTGCTCGGGAAGCAGCGTCAAGTTACCGCTGGCCCCAGCATCGGTGGTTCAGTGGTAGAATGCTCGCCTGCCACGCGGGCGGCCCGGGTTCGATTCCCGGTTGATGCATCATTTTGCTTTTCCCGCGATGATGCTGCCGCGTGGCTTGAGCGCTTGAGATGCACGATCCACAAGAATGTGTAGCTGGATTTCCCTTGAGAAGGACCGAGAACGCAGCACTCGCGGGTCCCCACTAGGACGCTCGCATCATGTTCTACAGACTAGCGTCGGCCTGGCCTCACAAGTTGCCGGGTCCGGGTGCCTCCGAGGCTCTGAACTTTAACGACAAGGAGTGCTGCCTATCGTTGCAACAGCTGCAGCAGCACCGCAATCAACTGGGCCGGCAGTGCACGTGTAGCAACAGAACACGTTATCCAGGAAGTACAGTGTCTCTACGTCTAATATTGGGTACGGCATTTACCCAGTTTGCAGGACAAGCGGTGCACCCGTGCCTCGGTAGCGCAGTAGGCAGCGCGTAAGTCTCATAATCTTAAGGTCGTGAGTTCGATCCTCACCCGGGGCATTTAATTTTCTGTGACTGATGGTGGTGCTGTTGCTAGGGCGCCAACGTATTTCTTGTTTGTTATCCACAACGTTTCAACGCTTCAGCGGGAAAATGTTTACTTCCTGTTATTGCTACTTACAGCTTCCCTTTTCCTCTTCTCCCAGCAGAGCATGAAGCCAAAAGCATTGCTCTGCGACGTTTGAGGTGCGCGCCTTGCCAGTCACTATGTGCAAAGATGCTCGCAAAGAGAGAGGGGCGCCGACGCGGCACTCGACACGAAATGCGACAAGCGACCGTACGAACGGTCGAACGGAACGGCCGCATCCGGTGTGGTCTAGTGGCTAGGATACCTGGCTTTCACCCAGGAGGCCCGGGTTCGATTCCCGGTACCGGAACGGAATTTTTTCCACACGAATCGTGACAGGTTTGAGCTGTCCGAGCGGCCGTTTCCCGTCCTGCTCGCAATATAGCTACTGTTTCGTGACCGTCAGCAGAATATAGACTAGGGAAGCAGACACACGACGACCATAGAAATGGTGTATGGCTTCATGCCACCTGTTTCCAGCGTAGGGCTGAGCAACTGCATCTGCCGAGGCCCGTTAGCTCAGTTGGTTAGAGCGTCGTGCTAATAACGCGAAGGTCGTGGGTTCGATCCCCCCACGGGCCACTACTCTTTTACTACTACGAAAAGGCAGCGCCGATTTCAGCTGGCGAGTGTGATGACCAGAAGATCATCACCCTGCGTGGAAGTTGACAGAGGATCCGAACCCGACTCGTCGGGAAGCGCTGCAGCATTCACTCGGCAATGGCCATAATATCTTGAATACACTGGTTCTCAACCGATAAAGAGAAAATGAAAGAAAATGTCCGATTGCCGATGCGTAACAACTTTGGCCCTTGTCAGTACTTGGGCGGGTGAGCGCATGGGAACACAGGGCACTATTTGCACTTTTACTTCCTATTTTTGTTTCTCCTTTGTTTTCGGAGCTACAGCCCGATTCGGTCAGGGAGACGCCACCGTGAAATGAAGGGGGCGTGCTGTGTGTCCATCGCCTCGCCTCTCCTTAGCTCTCTCAGTCGTTTCTCGTGCTTGTCGTTTTGATAAAGGCCGATTTGAGAGCGTCAGCTCTCGCGTCAGCTGAGCAAAGTCGAGACAAGTCGAGACACACTAAGGGCTGGTATGCAGCGAGTAAGAGGGCGAAAAAACAATAATTTAAGAGCGCGTGGCAAAAGTACTCATACGCGAAATTAAAAGCCCGCTGCGGTGGCCGGGAATCGAACCCGGATCAACTGCTTGGAAGGCAACTATGCTGACCATTACACCACCACCGCACAAGCGAGCGCCGCGCGTCCGCGCTGTGTCGGCTTCCCGCCAGTCGGCAGCGGCGGAAGGTGATCGTACCTGGCAGGCGCATTTCGAGGCAGGCTGGGGGAGCACATCCAGACGCATTCGGACAGCGTATCCGCGCACATTTCGCATCCTTTGGCAAGAGTTGGGCGCCGGCGACGCAAGAGTACGCAGAGGACCGCGTTCTGGCGGCATTTTTAAGCAGTGCAGTGCAGGATTCAGCGTCTGCAGCATCTTTCCCACAGAATGCTACGGCGCTTGACGGCAGTCCCACTTTCCCTTGAGACATCTGCTCGGGAAGCAGCGTCAAGTTACCGCTGGCCCCAGCATCGGTGGTTCAGTGGTAGAATGCTCGCCTGCCACGCGGGCGGCCCGGGTTCGATTCCCGGTTGATGCATCATTTTGCTTTTCCCGCGATGATGCTGCCGCGTGGCTTGAGCGCTTGAGATGCACGATCCACAAGAATGTGTAGCTGGATTTCCCTTGAGAAGGACCGAGAACGCAGCACTCGCGGGTCCCCACTAGGACGCTCGCATCATGTTCTACAGACTAGCGTCGGCCTGGCCTCACAAGTTGCCGGGTCCGGGTGCCTCCGAGGCTCTGAACTTTAACGACAAGGAGTGCTGCCTATCGTTGCAACAGCTGCAGCAGCACCGCAATCAACTGGGCCGGCAGTGCACGTGTAGCAACAGAACACGTTATCCAGGAAGTACAGTGTCTCTACGTCTAATATTGGGTACGGCATTTACCCAGTTTGCAGGACAAGCGGTGCACCCGTGCCTCGGTAGCGCAGTAGGCAGCGCGTAAGTCTCATAATCTTAAGGTCGTGAGTTCGATCCTCACCCGGGGCATTTAATTTTCTGTGACTGATGGTGGTGCTGTTGCTAGGGCGCCAACGTATTTCTTGTTTGTTATCCACAACGTTTCAACGCTTCAGCGGGAAAATGTTTACTTCCTGTTATTGCTACTTACAGCTTCCCTTTTCCTCTTCTCCCAGCAGAGCATGAAGCCAAAAGCATTGCTCTGCGACGTTTGAGGTGCGCGCCTTGCCAGTCACTATGTGCAAAGATGCTCGCAAAGAGAGAGGGGCGCCGACGCGGCACTCGACACGAAATGCGACAAGCGACCGTACGAACGGTCGAACGGAACGGCCGCATCCGGTGTGGTCTAGTGGCTAGGATACCTGGCTTTCACCCAGGAGGCCCGGGTTCGATTCCCGGTACCGGAACGGAATTTTTTCCACACGAATCGTGACAGGTTTGAGCTGTCCGAGCGGCCGTTTCCCGTCCTGCTCGCAATATAGCTACTGTTTCGTGACCGTCAGCAGAATATAGACTAGGGAAGCAGACACACGACGACCATAGAAATGGTGTATGGCTTCATGCCACCTGTTTCCAGCGTAGGGCTGAGCAACTGCATCTGCCGAGGCCCGTTAGCTCAGTTGGTTAGAGCGTCGTGCTAATAACGCGAAGGTCGTGGGTTCGATCCCCCCACGGGCCACTACTCTTTTACTACTACGAAAAGGCAGCGCCGATTTCAGCTGGCGAGTGTGATGACCAGAAGATCATCACCCTGCGTGGAAGTTGACAGAGGATCCGAACCCGACTCGTCGGGAAGCGCTGCAGCATTCACTCGGCAATGGCCATAATATCTTGAATACACTGGTTCTCAACCGATAAAGAGAAAATGAAAGAAAATGTCCGATTGCCGATGCGTAACAACTTTGGCCCTTGTCAGTACTTGGGCGGGTGAGCGCATGGGAACACAGGGCACTATTTGCACTTTTACTTCCTATTTTTGTTTCTCCTTTGTTTTCGGAGCTACAGCCCGATTCGGTCAGGGAGACGCCACCGTGAAATGAAGGGGGCGTGCTGTGTGTCCATCGCCTCGCCTCTCCTTAGCTCTCTCAGTCGTTTCTCGTGCTTGTCGTTTTGATAAAGGCCGATTTGAGAGCGTCAGCTCTCGCGTCAGCTGAGCAAAGTCGAGACAAGTCGAGACACACTAAGGGCTGGTATGCAGCGAGTAAGAGGGCGAAAAAACAATAATTTAAGAGCGCGTGGCAAAAGTACTCATACGCGAAATTAAAAGCCCGCTGCGGTGGCCGGGAATCGAACCCGGATCAACTGCTTGGAAGGCAACTATGCTGACCATTACACCACCACCGCACAAGCGAGCGCCGCGCGTCCGCGCTGTGTCGGCTTCCCGCCAGTCGGCAGCGGCGGAAGGTGATCGTACCTGGCAGGCGCATTTCGAGGCAGGCTGGGGGAGCACATCCAGACGCATTCGGACAGCGTATCCGCGCACATTTCGCATCCTTTGGCAAGAGTTGGGCGCCGGCGACGCAAGAGTACGCAGAGGACCGCGTTCTGGCGGCATTTTTAAGCAGTGCAGTGCAGGATTCAGCGTCTGCAGCATCTTTCCCACAGAATGCTACGGCGCTTGACGGCAGTCCCACTTTCCCTTGAGACATCTGCTCGGGAAGCAGCGTCAAGTTACCGCTGGCCCCAGCATCGGTGGTTCAGTGGTAGAATGCTCGCCTGCCACGCGGGCGGCCCGGGTTCGATTCCCGGTTGATGCATCATTTTGCTTTTCCCGCGATGATGCTGCCGCGTGGCTTGAGCGCTTGAGATGCACGATCCACAAGAATGTGTAGCTGGATTTCCCTTGAGAAGGACCGAGAACGCAGCACTCGCGGGTCCCCACTAGGACGCTCGCATCATGTTCTACAGACTAGCGTCGGCCTGGCCTCACAAGTTGCCGGGTCCGGGTGCCTCCGAGGCTCTGAACTTTAACGACAAGGAGTGCTGCCTATCGTTGCAACAGCTGCAGCAGCACCGCAATCAACTGGGCCGGCAGTGCACGTGTAGCAACAGAACACGTTATCCAGGAAGTACAGTGTCTCTACGTCTAATATTGGGTACGGCATTTACCCAGTTTGCAGGACAAGCGGTGCACCCGTGCCTCGGTAGCGCAGTAGGCAGCGCGTAAGTCTCATAATCTTAAGGTCGTGAGTTCGATCCTCACCCGGGGCATTTAATTTTCTGTGACTGATGGTGGTGCTGTTGCTAGGGCGCCAACGTATTTCTTGTTTGTTATCCACAACGTTTCAACGCTTCAGCGGGAAAATGTTTACTTCCTGTTATTGCTACTTACAGCTTCCCTTTTCCTCTTCTCCCAGCAGAGCATGAAGCCAAAAGCATTGCTCTGCGACGTTTGAGGTGCGCGCCTTGCCAGTCACTATGTGCAAAGATGCTCGCAAAGAGAGAGGGGCGCCGACGCGGCACTCGACACGAAATGCGACAAGCGACCGTACGAACGGTCGAACGGAACGGCCGCATCCGGTGTGGTCTAGTGGCTAGGATACCTGGCTTTCACCCAGGAGGCCCGGGTTCGATTCCCGGTACCGGAACGGAATTTATTCCACACGAATCGTGACAGGTTTGAGCTGTCCGAGCGGCCGTTTCCCGTCCTGCTCGCAATATAGCTACTGTTTCGTGACCGTCAGCAGAATATAGACTAGGGAAGCAGACACACGACGACCATAGAAATGGTGTATGGCTTCATGCCACCTGTTTCCAGCGTAGGGCTGAGCAACTGCATCTGCCGAGGCCCGTTAGCTCAGTTGGTTAGAGCGTCGTGCTAATAACGCGAAGGTCGTGGGTTCGATCCCCCCACGGGCCACTACTCTTTTACTACTACGAAAAGGCAGCGCCGATTTCAGCTGGCGAGTGTGATGACCAGAAGATCATCACCCTGCGTGGAAGTTGACAGAGGATCCGAACCCGACTCGTCGGGAAGCGCTGCAGCATTCACTCGGCAATGGCCATAATATCTTGAATACACTGGTTCTCAACCGATAAAGAGAAAATGAAAGAAAATGTCCGATTGCCGATGCGTAACAACTTTGGCCCTTGTCAGTACTTGGGCGGGTGAGCGCATGGGAACACAGGGCACTATTTGCACTTTTACTTCCTATTTTTGTTTCTCCTTTGTTTTCGGAGCTACAGCCCGATTCGGTCAGGGAGACGCCACCGTGAAATGAAGGGGGCGTGCTGTGTGTCCATCGCCTCGCCTCTCCTTAGCTCTCTCAGTCGTTTCTCGTGCTTGTCGTTTTGATAAAGGCCGATTTGAGAGCGTCAGCTCTCGCGTCAGCTGAGCAAAGTCGAGACAAGTCGAGACACACTAAGGGCTGGTATGCAGCGAGTAAGAGGGCGAAAAAACAATAATTTAAGAGCGCGTGGCAAAAGTACTCATACGCGAAATTAAAAGCCCGCTGCGGTGGCCGGGAATCGAACCCGGATCAACTGCTTGGAAGGCAACTATGCTGACCATTACACCACCACCGCACAAGCGAGCGCCGCGCGTCCGCGCTGTGTCGGCTTCCCGCCAGTCGGCAGCGGCGGAAGGTGATCGTACCTGGCAGGCGCATTTCGAGGCAGGCTGGGGGAGCACATCCAGACGCATTCGGACAGCGTATCCGCGCACATTTCGCATCCTTTGGCAAGAGTTGGGCGCCGGCGACGCAAGAGTACGCAGAGGACCGCGTTCTGGCGGCATTTTTAAGCAGTGCAGTGCAGGATTCAGCGTCTGCAGCATCTTTCCCACAGAATGCTACGGCGCTTGACGGCAGTCCCACTTTCCCTTGAGACATCTGCTCGGGAAGCAGCGTCAAGTTACCGCTGGCCCCAGCATCGGTGGTTCAGTGGTAGAATGCTCGCCTGCCACGCGGGCGGCCCGGGTTCGATTCCCGGTTGATGCATCATTTTGCTTTTCCCGCGATGATGCTGCCGCGTGGCTTGAGCGCTTGAGATGCACGATCCACAAGAATGTGTAGCTGGATTTCCCTTGAGAAGGACCGAGAACGCAGCACTCGCGGGTCCCCACTAGGACGCTCGCATCATGTTCTACAGACTAGCGTCGGCCTGGCCTCACAAGTTGCCGGGTCCGGGTGCCTCCGAGGCTCTGAACTTTAACGACAAGGAGTGCTGCCTATCGTTGCAACAGCTGCAGCAGCACCGCAATCAACTGGGCCGGCAGTGCACGTGTAGCAACAGAACACGTTATCCAGGAAGTACAGTGTCTCTACGTCTAATATTGGGTACGGCATTTACCCAGTTTGCAGGACAAGCGGTGCACCCGTGCCTCGGTAGCGCAGTAGGCAGCGCGTAAGTCTCATAATCTTAAGGTCGTGAGTTCGATCCTCACCCGGGGCATTTAATTTTCTGTGACTGATGGTGGTGCTGTTGCTAGGGCGCCAACGTATTTCTTGTTTGTTATCCACAACGTTTCAACGCTTCAGCGGGAAAATGTTTACTTCCTGTTATTGCTACTTACAGCTTCCCTTTTCCTCTTCTCCCAGCAGAGCATGAAGCCAAAAGCATTGCTCTGCGACGTTTGAGGTGCGCGCCTTGCCAGTCACTATGTGCAAAGATGCTCGCAAAGAGAGAGGGGCGCCGACGCGGCACTCGACACGAAATGCGACAAGCGACCGTACGAACGGTCGAACGGAACGGCCGCATCCGGTGTGGTCTAGTGGCTAGGATACCTGGCTTTCACCCAGGAGGCCCGGGTTCGATTCCCGGTACCGGAACGGAATTTTTTCCACACGAATCGTGACAGGTTTGAGCTGTCCGAGCGGCCGTTTCCCGTCCTGCTCGCAATATAGCTACTGTTTCGTGACCGTCAGCAGAATATAGACTAGGGAAGCAGACACACGACGACCATAGAAATGGTGTATGGCTTCATGCCACCTGTTTCCAGCGTAGGGCTGAGCAACTGCATCTGCCGAGGCCCGTTAGCTCAGTTGGTTAGAGCGTCGTGCTAATAACGCGAAGGTCGTGGGTTCGATCCCCCCACGGGCCACTACTCTTTTACTACTACGAAAAGGCAGCGCCGATTTCAGCTGGCGAGTGTGATGACCAGAAGATCATCACCCTGCGTGGAAGTTGACAGAGGATCCGAACCCGACTCGTCGGGAAGCGCTGCAGCATTCACTCGGCAATGGCCATAATATCTTGAATACACTGGTTCTCAACCGATAAAGAGAAAATGAAAGAAAATGTCCGATTGCCGATGCGTAACAACTTTGGCCCTTGTCAGTACTTGGGCGGGTGAGCGCATGGGAACACAGGGCACTATTTGCACTTTTACTTCCTATTTTTGTTTCTCCTTTGTTTTCGGAGCTACAGCCCGATTCGGTCAGGGAGACGCCACCGTGAAATGAAGGGGGCGTGCTGTGTGTCCATCGCCTCGCCTCTCCTTAGCTCTCTCAGTCGTTTCTCGTGCTTGTCGTTTTGATAAAGGCCGATTTGAGAGCGTCAGCTCTCGCGTCAGCTGAGCAAAGTCGAGACAAGTCGAGACACACTAAGGGCTGGTATGCAGCGAGTAAGAGGGCGAAAAAACAATAATTTAAGAGCGCGTGGCAAAAGTACTCATACGCGAAATTAAAAGCCCGCTGCGGTGGCCGGGAATCGAACCCGGATCAACTGCTTGGAAGGCAACTATGCTGACCATTACACCACCACCGCACAAGCGAGCGCCGCGCGTCCGCGCTGTGTCGGCTTCCCGCCAGTCGGCAGCGGCGGAAGGTGATCGTACCTGGCAGGCGCATTTCGAGGCAGGCTGGGGGAGCACATCCAGACGCATTCGGACAGCGTATCCGCGCACATTTCGCATCCTTTGGCAAGAGTTGGGCGCCGGCGACGCAAGAGTACGCAGAGGACCGCGTTCTGGCGGCATTTTTAAGCAGTGCAGTGCAGGATTCAGCGTCTGCAGCATCTTTCCCACAGAATGCTACGGCGCTTGACGGCAGTCCCACTTTCCCTTGAGACATCTGCTCGGGAAGCAGCGTCAAGTTACCGCTGGCCCCAGCATCGGTGGTTCAGTGGTAGAATGCTCGCCTGCCACGCGGGCGGCCCGGGTTCGATTCCCGGTTGATGCATCATTTTGCTTTTCCCGCGATGATGCTGCCGCGTGGCTTGAGCGCTTGAGATGCACGATCCACAAGAATGTGTAGCTGGATTTCCCTTGAGAAGGACCGAGAACGCAGCACTCGCGGGTCCCCACTAGGACGCTCGCATCATGTTCTACAGACTAGCGTCGGCCTGGCCTCACAAGTTGCCGGGTCCGGGTGCCTCCGAGGCTCTGAACTTTAACGACAAGGAGTGCTGCCTATCGTTGCAACAGCTGCAGCAGCACCGCAATCAACTGGGCCGGCAGTGCACGTGTAGCAACAGAACACGTTATCCAGGAAGTACAGTGTCTCTACGTCTAATATTGGGTACGGCATTTACCCAGTTTGCAGGACAAGCGGTGCACCCGTGCCTCGGTAGCGCAGTAGGCAGCGCGTAAGTCTCATAATCTTAAGGTCGTGAGTTCGATCCTCACCCGGGGCATTTAATTTTCTGTGACTGATGGTGGTGCTGTTGCTAGGGCGCCAACGTATTTCTTGTTTGTTATCCACAACGTTTCAACGCTTCAGCGGGAAAATGTTTACTTCCTGTTATTGCTACTTACAGCTTCCCTTTTCCTCTTCTCCCAGCAGAGCATGAAGCCAAAAGCATTGCTCTGCGACGTTTGAGGTGCGCGCCTTGCCAGTCACTATGTGCAAAGATGCTCGCAAAGAGAGAGGGGCGCCGACGCGGCACTCGACACGAAATGCGACAAGCGACCGTACGAACGGTCGAACGGAACGGCCGCATCCGGTGTGGTCTAGTGGCTAGGATACCTGGCTTTCACCCAGGAGGCCCGGGTTCGATTCCCGGTACCGGAACGGAATTTTTTCCACACGAATCGTGACAGGTTTGAGCTGTCCGAGCGGCCGTTTCCCGTCCTGCTCGCAATATAGCTACTGTTTCGTGACCGTCAGCAGAATATAGACTAGGGAAGCAGACACACGACGACCATAGAAATGGTGTATGGCTTCATGCCACCTGTTTCCAGCGTAGGGCTGAGCAACTGCATCTGCCGAGGCCCGTTAGCTCAGTTGGTTAGAGCGTCGTGCTAATAACGCGAAGGTCGTGGGTTCGATCCCCCCACGGGCCACTACTCTTTTACTACTACGAAAAGGCAGCGCCGATTTCAGCTGGCGAGTGTGATGACCAGAAGATCATCACCCTGCGTGGAAGTTGACAGAGGATCCGAACCCGACTCGTCGGGAAGCGCTGCAGCATTCACTCGGCAATGGCCATAATATCTTGAATACACTGGTTCTCAACCGATAAAGAGAAAATGAAAGAAAATGTCCGATTGCCGATGCGTAACAACTTTGGCCCTTGTCAGTACTTGGGCGGGTGAGCGCATGGGAACACAGGGCACTATTTGCACTTTTACTTCCTATTTTTGTTTCTCCTTTGTTTTCGGAGCTACAGCCCGATTCGGTCAGGGAGACGCCACCGTGAAATGAAGGGGGCGTGCTGTGTGTCCATCGCCTCGCCTCTCCTTAGCTCTCTCAGTCGTTTCTCGTGCTTGTCGTTTTGATAAAGGCCGATTTGAGAGCGTCAGCTCTCGCGTCAGCTGAGCAAAGTCGAGACAAGTCGAGACACACTAAGGGCTGGTATGCAGCGAGTAAGAGGGCGAAAAAACAATAATTTAAGAGCGCGTGGCAAAAGTACTCATACGCGAAATTAAAAGCCCGCTGCGGTGGCCGGGAATCGAACCCGGATCAACTGCTTGGAAGGCAACTATGCTGACCATTACACCACCACCGCACAAGCGAGCGCCGCGCGTCCGCGCTGTGTCGGCTTCCCGCCAGTCGGCAGCGGCGGAAGGTGATCGTACCTGGCAGGCGCATTTCGAGGCAGGCTAGGGGAGCACATCCAGACGCATTCGGACAGCGTATCCGCGCACATTTCGCATCCTTTGGCAAGAGTTGGGCGCCGGCGACGCAAGAGTACGCAGAGGACCGCGTTCTGGCGGCATTTTTAAGCAGTGCAGTGCAGGATTCAGCGTCTGCAGCATCTTTCCCACAGAATGCTACGGCGCTTGACGGCAGTCCCACTTTCCCTTGAGACATCTGCTCGGGAAGCAGCGTCAAGTTACCGCTGGCCCCAGCATCGGTGGTTCAGTGGTAGAATGCTCGCCTGCCACGCGGGCGGCCCGGGTTCGATTCCCGGTTGATGCATCATTTTGCTTTTCCCGCGATGATGCTGCCGCGTGGCTTGAGCGCTTGAGATGCACGATCCACAAGAATGTGTAGCTGGATTTCCCTTGAGAAGGACCGAGAACGCAGCACTCGCGGGTCCCCACTAGGACGCTCGCATCATGTTCTACAGACTAGCGTCGGCCTGGCCTCACAAGTTGCTGGGTCCGGGTGCCTCCGAGGCTCTGAACTTTAACGACAAGGAGTGCTGCCTATCGTTGCAACAGCTGCAGCAGCACCGCAATCAACTGGGCCGGCAGTGCACGTGTAGCAACAGAACACGTTATCCAGGAAGTACAGTGTCTCTACGTCTAATATTGGGTACGGCATTTACCCAGTTTGCAGGACAAGCGGTGCACCCGTGCCTCGGTAGCGCAGTAGGCAGCGCGTAAGTCTCATAATCTTAAGGTCGTGAGTTCGATCCTCACCCGGGGCATTTAATTTTCTGTGACTGATGGTGGTGCTGTTGCTAGGGCGCCAACGTATTTCTTGTTTGTTATCCACAACGTTTCAACGCTTCAGCGGGAAAATGTTTACTTCCTGTTATTGCTACTTACAGCTTCCCTTTTCCTCTTCTCCCAGCAGAGCATGAAGCCAAAAGCATTGCTCTGCGACGTTTGAGGTGCGCGCCTTGCCAGTCACTATGTGCAAAGATGCTCGCAAAGAGAGAGGGGCGCCGACGCGGCACTCGACACGAAATGCGACAAGCGACCGTACGAACGGTCGAACGGAACGGCCGCATCCGGTGTGGTCTAGTGGCTAGGATACCTGGCTTTCACCCAGGAGGCCCGGGTTCGATTCCCGGTACCGGAACGGAATTTTTTCCACACGAATCGTGACAGGTTTGAGCTGTCCGAGCGGCCGTTTCCCGTCCTGCTCGCAATATAGCTACTGTTTCGTGACCGTCAGCAGAATATA
This sequence comes from Schistocerca piceifrons, assembly GCF_021461385.2. NCBI lineage: Eukaryota > Metazoa > Arthropoda > Insecta > Orthoptera > Acrididae > Schistocerca > Schistocerca piceifrons. The sequence continues at coordinate 323,833 of NW_025728813.1, read as the reverse complement.
GACTAGGGAAGCAGACACACGACGACCATAGAAATGGTGTATGGCTTCATGCCACCTGTTTCCAGCGTAGGGCTGAGCAACTGCATCTGCCGAGGCCCGTTAGCTCAGTTGGTTAGAGCGTCGTGCTAATAACGCGAAGGTCGTGGGTTCGATCCCCCCACGGGCCACTACTCTTTTACTACTACGAAAAGGCAGCGCCGATTTCAGCTGGCGAGTGTGATGACCAGAAGATCATCACCCTGCGTGGAAGTTGACAGAGGATCCGAACCCGACTCGTCGGGAAGCGCTGCAGCATTCACTCGGCAATGGCCATAATATCTTGAATACACTGGTTCTCAACCGATAAAGAGAAAATGAAAGAAAATGTCCGATTGCCGATGCGTAACAACTTTGGCCCTTGTCAGTACTTGGGCGGGTGAGCGCATGGGAACACAGGGCACTATTTGCACTTTTACTTCCTATTTTTGTTTCTCCTTTGTTTTCGGAGCTACAGCCCGATTCGGTCAGGGAGACGCCACCGTGAAATGAAGGGGGCGTGCTGTGTGTCCATCGCCTCGCCTCTCCTTAGCTCTCTCAGTCGTTTCTCGTGCTTGTCGTTTTGATAAAGGCCGATTTGAGAGCCAAAGTCGAGACAAGTCGAGACACACTAAGGGCTGGTATGCAGCGAGTAAGAGGGCGAAAAAACAATAATTTAAGAGCGCGTGGCAAAAGTACTCATACGCGAAATTAAAAGCCCGCTGCGGTGGCCGGGAATCGAACCCGGATCAACTGCTTGGAAGGCAACTATGCTGACCATTACACCACCACCGCACAAGCGAGCGCCGCGCGTCCGCGCTGTGTCGGCTTCCCGCCAGTCGGCAGCGGCGGAAGGTGATCGTACCTGGCAGGCGCATTTCGAGGCAGGCTAGGGGAGCACATCCAGACGCATTCGGACAGCGTATCCGCGCACATTTCGCATCCTTTGGCAAGAGTTGGGCGCCGGCGACGCAAGAGTACGCAGAGGACCGCGTTCTGGCGGCATTTTTAAGCAGTGCAGTGCAGGATTCAGCGTCTGCAGCATCTTTCCCACAGAATGCTACGGCGCTTGACGGCAGTCCCACTTTCCCTTGAGACATCTGCTCGGGAAGCAGCGTCAAGTTACCGCTGGCCCCAGCATCGGTGGTTCAGTGGTAGAATGCTCGCCTGCCACGCGGGCGGCCCGGGTTCGATTCCCGGTTGATGCATCATTTTGCTTTTCCCGCGATGATGCTGCCGCGTGGCTTGAGCGCTTGAGATGCACGATCCACAAGAATGTGTAGCTGGATTTCCCTTGAGAAGGACCGAGAACGCAGCACTCGCGGGTCCCCACTAGGACGCTCGCATCATGTTCTACAGACTAGCGTCGGCCTGGCCTCACAAGTTGCCGGGTCCGGGTGCCTCCGAGGCTCTGAACTTTAACGACAAGGAGTGCTGCCTATCGTTGCAACAGCTGCAGCAGCACCGCAATCAACTGGGCCGGCAGTGCACGTGTAGCAACAGAACACGTTATCCAGGAAGTACAGTGTCTCTACGTCTAATATTGGGTACGGCATTTACCCAGTTTGCAGGACAAGCGGTGCACCCGTGCCTCGGTAGCGCAGTAGGCAGCGCGTAAGTCTCATAATCTTAAGGTCGTGAGTTCGATCCTCACCCGGGGCATTTAATTTTCTGTGACTGATGGTGGTGCTGTTGCTAGGGCGCCAACGTATTTCTTGTTTGTTATCCACAACGTTTCAACGCTTCAGCGGGAAAATGTTTACTTCCTGTTATTGCTACTTACAGCTTCCCTTTTCCTCTTCTCCCAGCAGAGCATGAAGCCAAAAGCATTGCTCTGCGACGTTTGAGGTGCGCGCCTTGCCAGTCACTATGTGCAAAGATGCTCGCAAAGAGAGAGGGGCGCCGACGCGGCACTCGACACGAAATGCGACAAGCGACCGTACGAACGGTCGAACGGAACGGCCGCATCCGGTGTGGTCTAGTGGCTAGGATACCTGGCTTTCACCCAGGAGGCCCGGGTTCGATTCCCGGTACCGGAACGGAATTTTTTCCACACGAATCGTGACAGGTTTGAGCTGTCCGAGCGGCCGTTTCCCGTCCTGCTCGCAATATAGCTACTGTTTCGTGACCGTCAGCAGAATATAGACTAGGGAAGCAGACACACGACGACCATAGAAATGGTGTATGGCTTCATGCCACCTGTTTCCAGCGTAGGGCTGAGCAACTGCATCTGCCGAGGCCCGTTAGCTCAGTTGGTTAGAGCGTCGTGCTAATAACGCGAAGGTCGTGGGTTCGATCCCCCCACGGGCCACTACTCTTTTACTACTACGAAAAGGCAGCGCCGATTTCAGCTGGCGAGTGTGATGACCAGAAGATCATCACCCTGCGTGGAAGTTGACAGAGGATCCGAACCCGACTCGTCGGGAAGCGCTGCAGCATTCACTCGGCAATGGCCATAATATCTTGAATACACTGGTTCTCAACCGATAAAGAGAAAATGAAAGAAAATGTCCGATTGCCGATGCGTAACAACTTTGGCCCTTGTCAGTACTTGGGCGGGTGAGCGCATGGGAACACAGGGCACTATTTGCACTTTTACTTCCTATTTTTGTTTCTCCTTTGTTTTCGGAGCTACAGCCCGATTCGGTCAGGGAGACGCCACCGTGAAATGAAGGGGGCGTGCTGTGTGTCCATCGCCTCGCCTCTCCTTAGCTCTCTCAGTCGTTTCTCGTGCTTGTCGTTTTGATAAAGGCCGATTTGAGAGCGTCAGCTCTCGCGTCAGCTGAGCAAAGTCGAGACAAGTCGAGACACACTAAGGGCTGGTATGCAGCGAGTAAGAGGGCGAAAAAACAATAATTTAAGAGCGCGTGGCAAAAGTACTCATACGCGAAATTAAAAGCCCGCTGCGGTGGCCGGGAATCGAACCCGGATCAACTGCTTGGAAGGCAACTATGCTGACCATTACACCACCACCGCACAAGCGAGCGCCGCGCGTCCGCGCTGTGTCGGCTTCCCGCCAGTCGGCAGCGGCGGAAGGTGATCGTACCTGGCAGGCGCATTTCGAGGCAGGCTGGGGGAGCACATCCAGACGCATTCGGACAGCGTATCCGCGCACATTTCGCATCCTTTGGCAAGAGTTGGGCGCCGGCGACGCAAGAGTACGCAGAGGACCGCGTTCTGGCGGCATTTTTAAGCAGTGCAGTGCAGGATTCAGCGTCTGCAGCATCTTTCCCACAGAATGCTACGGCGCTTGACGGCAGTCCCACTTTCCCTTGAGACATCTGCTCGGGAAGCAGCGTCAAGTTACCGCTGGCCCCAGCATCGGTGGTTCAGTGGTAGAATGCTCGCCTGCCACGCGGGCGGCCCGGGTTCGATTCCCGGCCGATGCATCATTTTGCTTTTCCCGCGATGATGCTGCCGCGTGGCTTGAGCGCTTGAGATGCACGATCCACAAGAATGTGTAGCTGGATTTCCCTTGAGAAGGACCGAGAACGCAGCACTCGCGGGTCCCCACTAGGACGCTCGCATCATGTTCTACAGACTAGCGTCGGCCTGGCCTCACAAGTTGCCGGGTCCGGGTGCCTCCGAGGCTCTGAACTTTAACGACAAGGAGTGCTGCCTATCGTTGCAACAGCTGCAGCAGCACCGCAATCAACTGGGCCGGCAGTGCACGTGTAGCAACAGAACACGTTATCCAGGAAGTACAGTGTCTCTACGTCTAATATTGGGTACGGCATTTACCCAGTTTGCAGGACAAGCGGTGCACCCGTGCCTCGGTAGCGCAGTAGGCAGCGCGTAAGTCTCATAATCTTAAGGTCGTGAGTTCGATCCTCACCCGGGGCATTTAATTTTCTGTGACTGATGGTGGTGCTGTTGCTAGGGCGCCAACGTATTTCTTGTTTGTTATCCACAACGTTTCAACGCTTCAGCGGGAAAATGTTTACTTCCTGTTATTGCTACTTACAGCTTCCCTTTTCCTCTTCTCCCAGCAGAGCATGAAGCCAAAAGCATTGCTCTGCGACGTTTGAGGTGCGCGCCTTGCCAGTCACTATGTGCAAAGATGCTCGCAAAGAGAGAGGGGCGCCGACGCGGCACTCGACACGAAATGCGACAAGCGACCGTACGAACGGTCCAACGAAACGGCCGCATCCGGTGTGGTCTAGTGGCTAGGATACCTGGCTTTCACCCAGGTGGCCGGGGTTCGATTCCCGGTACCGGAACGGAATTTTTTCCACACGAATCGTGACAGGTTTGAGCTGTCCGAGCGGCCGTTTCCCGTCCTGCTCGCAATATAGCAACTGTTTCGTGACCGTCAGCAGAATATAGACTAGGGAAGCAGACACACGACGACCATAGAAATGGTGTATGGCTTCATGCCACCGGTTTCCAGCGTAGGGCTGAGCAACTGCATCTGCCGAGGCCCGTTAGCTCAGTTGGTTAGAGCGTCGTGCTAATAACGCGAAGGTCGTGGGTTCGATCCCCCCACGGGCCACTACTCTTTTACTACTACGAAAAGGCAGCGCCGATTTCAGCTGGCGAGTGTGATGACCAGAAGATCATCACCCTGCGTGGAAGTTGACAGAGGATCCGAACCCGACTCGTCGGGAAGCGCTGCAGCATTCACTCGGCAATGGCCATAATATCTTGAATACACTGGTTCTCAACCGATAAAGAGAAAATGAAAGAAAATGTCCGATTGCCGATGCGTAACAACTTTGGCCCTTGTCAGTACTTGGGCGGGTGAGCGCATGGGAACACAGGGCACTATTTGCACTTTTACTTCCTATTTTTGTTTCTCCTTTGTTTTCGGAGCTACAGCCCGATTCGGTCAGGGAGACGCCACCGTGAAATGAAGGGGGCGTGCTGTGTGTCTATCGCCTCGCCTCTCCTTAGCTCTCTCAGTCGTTTCTCGTGCTTGTCGTTTTGATAAAGGCCGATTTGAGAGCGTCAGCTCTCGCGTCAGCTGAGCAAAGTCGAGACAAGTCGAGACACACTAAGGGCTGGTATGCAGCGAGTAAGAGGGCGAAAAAACAATAATTTAAGAGCGCGTGGCAAAAGTACTCATACGCGAAATTAAAAGCCTGCTGCGGTGGCCGGGAATCGAACCCGGATCAACTGCTTGGAAGGCAACTATGCTGACCATTACACCACCACCGCACAAGCGAGCGCCGCGCGTCCGCGCTGTGTCGGCTTCCCGCCAGTCGGCAGCGGCGGAAGGTGATCGTACCTGGCAGGCGCATTTCGAGGCAGGCTAGGGGAGCACATCCAGACGCATTCGGACAGCGTATCCGCGCACATTTCGCATCCTTTGGCAAGAGGTGGGCGCCGGCGACGCAAGAGTACGCAGAGGACCGCGTGCTGGCGGCATTTTTAAGCAGTGCAGTGCAGGATTCAGCGTCTGCAGCATCTTTCCCACAGAATGCTACGGCGCTTGACGGCAGTCCCACTTTCCCTTGAGACATCTGCTCGGGAAGCAGCGTCAAGTTACCGCTGGCCCCAGCATCGGTGGTTCAGTGGTAGAATGCTCGCCTGCCACGCGGGCGGCCCGGGTTCGATTCCCGGCCGATGCATCATTTTGCTTTTCCCGCGATGATGCTGCCGCGTGGCTTGAGCGCTTGAGATGCACGATCCACAAGAATGTGTAGCTGGATTTCCCTTGAGAAGGACCGAGAACGCAGCACTCGCGGGTCCCCACTAGGACGCTCGCATCATGTTCTACAGACTAGCGTCGGCCTGGCCTCACAAGTTGCCGGGTCCGGGTGCCTCCGAGGCTCTGAACTTTAACGACAAGGAGTGCTGCCTATCGTTGCAACAGCTGCAGCAGCACCGCAATCAACTGGGCCGGCAGTGCACGTGTAGCAACAGAACACGTTATCCAGGAAGTACAGTGTCTCTACGTCTAATATTGGGTACGGCATTTACCCAGTTTGCAGGACAAGCGGTGCACCCGTGCCTCGGTAGCGCAGTAGGCAGCGCGTAAGTCTCATAATCTTAAGGTCGTGAGTTCGATCCTCACCCGGGGCATTTAATTTTCTGTGACTGATGGTGGTGCTGTTGCTAGGGCGCCAACGTATTTCTTGTTTGTTATCCACAACGTTTCAACGCTTCAGCGGGAAAATGTTTACTTCCTGTTATTGCTACTTACAGCTTCCCTTTTCCTCTTCTCCCAGCAGAGCATGAAGCCAAAAGCATTGCTCTGCGACGTTTGAGGTGCGCGCCTTGCCAGTCACTATGTGCAAAGATGCTCGCAAAGAGAGAGGGGCGCCGACGCGGCACTCGACACGAAATGCGACAAGCGACCGTACGAACGGTCGAACGAAACGGCCGCATCCGGTGTGGTCTAGTGGCTAGGATACCTGGCTTTCACCCAGGTGGCCGGGGTTCGATTCCCGGTACCGGAACGGAATTTTTTCCACACGAATCGTGACAGGTTTGAGCTGTCCGAGCGGCCGTTTCCCGTCCTGCTCGCAATATAGCAACTGTTTCGTGACCGTCAGCAGAATATAGACTAGGGAAGCAGACACACGACGACCATAGAAATGGTGTATGGCTTCATGCCACCGGTTTCCAGCGTAGGGCTGAGCAACTGCATCTGCCGAGGCCCGTTAGCTCAGTTGGTTAGAGCGTCGTGCTAATAACGCGAAGGTCGTGGGTTCGATCCCCCCACGGGCCACTACTCTTTTACTACTACGAAAAGGCAGCGCCGATTTCAGCTGGCGAGTGTGATGACCAGAAGATCATCACCCTGCGTGGAAGTTGACAGAGGATCCGAACCCGACTCGTCGGGAAGCGCTGCAGCATTCACTCGGCAATGGCCATAATATCTTGAATACACTGGTTCTCAACCGATAAAGAGAAAATGAAAGAAAATGTCCGATTGCCGATGCGTAACAACTTTGGCCCTTGTCAGTACTTGGGCGGGTGAGCGCATGGGAACACAGGGCACTATTTGCACTTTTACTTCCTATTTTTGTTTCTCCTTTGTTTTCGGAGCTACAGCCCGATTCGGTCAGGGAGACGCCACCGTGAAATGAAGGGGGCGTGCTGTGTGTCTATCGCCTCGCCTCTCCTTAGCTCTCTCAGTCGTTTCTCGTGCTTGTCGTTTTGATAAAGGCCGATTTGAGAGCGTCAGCTCTCGCGTCAGCTGAGCAAAGTCGAGACAAGTCGAGACACACTAAGGGCTGGTATGCAGCGAGTAAGAGGGCGAAAAAACAATAATTTAAGAGCGCGTGGCAAAAGTACTCATACGCGAAATTAAAAGCCTGCTGCGGTGGCCGGGAATCGAACCCGGATCAACTGCTTGGAAGGCAACTATGCTGACCATTACACCACCACCGCACAAGCGAGCGCCGCGCGTCCGCGCTGTGTCGGCTTCCCGCCAGTCGGCAGCGGCGGAAGGTGATCGTACCTGGCAGGCGCATTTCGAGGCAGGCTAGGGGAGCACATCCAGACGCATTCGGACAGCGTATCCGCGCACATTTCGCATCCTTTGGCAAGAGGTGGGCGCCGGCGACGCAAGAGTACGCAGAGGACCGCGTGCTGGCGGCATTTTTAAGCAGTGCAGTGCAGGATTCAGCGTCTGCAGCATCTTTCCCACAGAATGCTACGGCGCTTGACGGCAGTCCCACTTTCCCTTGAGACATCTGCTCGGGAAGCAGCGTCAAGTTACCGCTGGCCCCAGCATCGGTGGTTCAGTGGTAGAATGCTCGCCTGCCACGCGGGCGGCCCGGGTTCGATTCCCGGCCGATGCATCATTTTGCTTTTCCCGCGATGATGCTGCCGCGTGGCTTGAGCGCTTGAGATGCACGATCCACAAGAATGTGTAGCTGGATTTCCCTTGAGAAGGACCGAGAACGCAGCACTCGCGGGTCCCCACTAGGACGCTCGCATCATGTTCTACAGACTAGCGTCGGCCTGGCCTCACAAGTTGCCGGGTCCGGGTGCCTCCGAGGCTCTGAACTTTAACGACAAGGAGTGCTGCCTATCGTTGCAACAGCTGCAGCAGCACCGCAATCAACTGGGCCGGCAGTGCACGTGTAGCAACAGAACACGTTATCCAGGAAGTACAGTGTCTCTACGTCTAATATTGGGTACGGCATTTACCCAGTTTGCAGGACAAGCGGTGCACCCGTGCCTCGGTAGCGCAGTAGGCAGCGCGTAAGTCTCATAATCTTAAGGTCGTGAGTTCGATCCTCACCCGGGGCATTTAATTTTCTGTGACTGATGGTGGTGCTGTTGCTAGGGCGCCAACGTATTTCTTGTTTGTTATCCACAACGTTTCAACGCTTCAGCGGGAAAATGTTTACTTCCTGTTATTGCTACTTACAGCTTCCCTTTTCCTCTTCTCCCAGCAGAGCATGAAGCCAAAAGCATTGCTCTGCGACGTTTGAGGTGCGCGCCTTGCCAGTCACTATGTGCAAAGATGCTCGCAAAGAGAGAGGGGCGCCGACGCGGCACTCGACACGAAATGCGACAAGCGACCGTACGAACGGTCCAACGAAACGGCCGCATCCGGTGTGGTCTAGTGGCTAGGATACCTGGCTTTCACCCAGGTGGCCGGGGTTCGATTCCCGGTACCGGAACGGAATTTTTTCCACACGAATCGTGACAGGTTTGAGCTGTCCGAGCGGCCGTTTCCCGTCCTGCTCGCAATATAGCAACTGTTTCGTGACCGTCAGCAGAATATAGACTAGGGAAGCAGACACACGACGACCATAGAAATGGTGTATGGCTTCATGCCACCGGTTTCCAGCGTAGGGCTGAGCAACTGCATCTGCCGAGGCCCGTTAGCTCAGTTGGTTAGAGCGTCGTGCTAATAACGCGAAGGTCGTGGGTTCGATCCCCCCACGGGCCACTACTCTTTTACTACTACGAAAAGGCAGCGCCGATTTCAGCTGGCGAGTGTGATGACCAGAAGATCATCACCCTGCGTGGAAGTTGACAGAGGATCCGAACCCGACTCGTCGGGAAGCGCTGCAGCATTCACTCGGCAATGGCCATAATATCTTGAATACACTGGTTCTCAACCGATAAAGAGAAAATGAAAGAAAATGTCCGATTGCCGATGCGTAACAACTTTGGCCCTTGTCAGTACTTGGGCGGGTGAGCGCATGGGAACACAGGGCACTATTTGCACTTTTACTTCCTATTTTTGTTTCTCCTTTGTTTTCGGAGCTACAGCCCGATTCGGTCAGGGAGACGCCACCGTGAAATGAAGGGGGCGTGCTGTGTGTCTATCGCCTCGCCTCTCCTTAGCTCTCTCAGTCGTTTCTCGTGCTTGTCGTTTTGATAAAGGCCGATTTGAGAGCGTCAGCTCTCGCGTCAGCTGAGCAAAGTCGAGACAAGTCGAGACACACTAAGGGCTGGTATGCAGCGAGTAAGAGGGCGAAAAAACAATAATTTAAGAGCGCGTGGCAAAAGTACTCATACGCGAAATTAAAAGCCTGCTGCGGTGGCCGGGAATCGAACCCGGATCAACTGCTTGGAAGGCAACTATGCTGACCATTACACCACCACCGCACAAGCGAGCGCCGCGCGTCCGCGCTGTGTCGGCTTCCCGCCAGTCGGCAGCGGCGGAAGGTGATCGTACCTGGCAGGCGCATTTCGAGGCAGGCTAGGGGAGCACATCCAGACGCATTCGGACAGCGTATCCGCGCACATTTCGCATCCTTTGGCAAGAGTTGGGCGCCGGCGACGCAAGAGTACGCAGAGGACCGCGTTCTGGCGGCATTTTTAAGCAGTGCAGTGCAGGATTCAGCGTCTGCAGCATCTTTCCCACAGAATGCTACGGCGCTTGACGGCAGTCCCACTTTCCCTTGAGACATCTGCTCGGGAAGCAGCGTCAAGTTACCGCTGGCCCCAGCATCGGTGGTTCAGTGGTAGAATGCTCGCCTGCCACGCGGGCGGCCCGGGTTCGATTCCCGGCCGATGCATCATTTTGCTTTTCCCGCGATGATGCTGCCGCGTGGCTTGAGCGCTTGAGATGCACGATCCACAAGAATGTGTAGCTGGATTTCCCTTGAGAAGGACCGAGAACGCAGCACTCGCGGGTCCCCACTAGGACGCTCGCATCATGTTCTACAGACTAGCGTCGGCCTGGCCTCACAAGTTGCCGGGTCCGGGTGCCTCCGAGGCTCTGAACTTTAACGACAAGGAGTGCTGCCTATCGTTGCAACAGCTGCAGCAGCACCGCAATCAACTGGGCCGGCAGTGCACGTGTAGCAACAGAACACGTTATCCAGGAAGTACAGTGTCTCTACGTCTAATATTGGGTACGGCATTTACCCAGTTTGCAGGACAAGCGGTGCACCCGTGCCTCGGTAGCGCAGTAGGCAGCGCGTAAGTCTCATAATCTTAAGGTCGTGAGTTCGATCCTCACCCGGGGCATTTAATTTTCTGTGACTGATGGTGGTGCTGTTGCTAGGGCGCCAACGTATTTCTTGTTTGTTATCCACAACGTTTCAACGCTTCAGCGGGAAAATGTTTACTTCCTGTTATTGCTACTTACAGCTTCCCTTTTCCTCTTCTCCCAGCAGAGCATGAAGCCAAAAGCATTGCTCTGCGACGTTTGAGGTGCGCGCCTTGCCAGTCACTATGTGCAAAGATGCTCGCAAAGAGAGAGGGGCGCCGACGCGGCACTCGACACGAAATGCGACAAGCGACCGTACGAACGGTCGAACGAAACGGCCGCATCCGGTGTGGTCTAGTGGCTAGGATACCTGGCTTTCACCCAGGTGGCCGGGGTTCGATTCCCGGTACCGGAACGGAATTTTTTCCACACGAATCGTGACAGGTTTGAGCTGTCCGAGCGGCCGTTTCCCGTCCTGCTCGCAATATAGCAACTGTTTCGTGACCGTCAGCAGAATATAGACTAGGGAAGCAGACACACGACGACCATAGAAATGGTGTATGGCTTCATGCCACCGGTTTCCAGCGTAGGGCTGAGCAACTGCATCTGCCGAGGCCCGTTAGCTCAGTTGGTTAGAGCGTCGTGCTAATAACGCGAAGGTCGTGGGTTCGATCCCCCCACGGGCCACTACTCTTTTACTACTACGAAAAGGCAGCGCCGATTTCAGCTGGCGAGTGTGATGACCAGAAGATCATCACCCTGCGTGGAAGTTGACAGAGGATCCGAACCCGACTCGTCGGGAAGCGCTGCAGCATTCACTCGGCAATGGCCATAATATCTTGAATACACTGGTTCTCAACCGATAAAGAGAAAATGAAAGAAAATGTCCGATTGCCGATGCGTAACAACTTTGGCCCTTGTCAGTACTTGGGCGGGTGAGCGCATGGGAACACAGGGCACTATTTGCACTTTTACTTCCTATTTTTGTTTCTCCTTTGTTTTCGGAGCTACAGCCCGATTCGGTCAGGGAGACGCCACCGTGAAATGAAGGGGGCGTGCTGTGTGTCTATCGCCTCGCCTCTCCTTAGCTCTCTCAGTCGTTTCTCGTGCTTGTCGTTTTGATAAAGGCCGATTTGAGAGCGTCAGCTCTCGCGTCAGCTGAGCAAAGTCGAGACAAGTCGAGACACACTAAGGGCTGGTATGCAGCGAGTAAGAGGGCGAAAAAACAATAATTTAAGAGCGCGTGGCAAAAGTACTCATACGCGAAATTAAAAGCCTGCTGCGGTGGCCGGGAATCGAACCCGGATCAACTGCTTGGAAGGCAACTATGCTGACCATTACACCACCACCGCACAAGCGAGCGCCGCGCGTCCGCGCTGTGTCGGCTTCCCGCCAGTCGGCAGCGGCGGAAGGTGATCGTACCTGGCAGGCGCATTTCGAGGCAGGCTAGGGGAGCACATCCAGACGCATTCGGACAGCGTATCCGCGCACATTTCGCATCCTTTGGCAAGAGTTGGGCGCCGGCGACGCAAGAGTACGCAGAGGACCGCGTTCTGGCGGCATTTTTAAGCAGTGCAGTGCAGGATTCAGCGTCTGCAGCATCTTTCCCACAGAATGCTACGGCGCTTGACGGCAGTCCCACTTTCCCTTGAGACATCTGCTCGGGAAGCAGCGTCAAGTTACCGCTGGCCCCAGCATCGGTGGTTCAGTGGTAGAATGCTCGCCTGCCACGCGGGCGGCCCGGGTTCGATTCCCGGCCGATGCATCATTTTGCTTTTCCCGCGATGATGCTGCCGCGTGGCTTGAGCGCTTGAGATGCACGATCCACAAGAATGTGTAGCTGGATTTCCCTTGAGAAGGACCGAGAACGCAGCACTCGCGGGTCCCCACTAGGACGCTCGCATCATGTTCTACAGACTAGCGTCGGCCTGGCCTCACAAGTTGCCGGGTCCGGGTGCCTCCGAGGCTCTGAACTTTAACGACAAGGAGTGCTGCCTATCGTTGCAACAGCTGCAGCAGCACCGCAATCAACTGGGCCGGCAGTGCACGTGTAGCAACAGAACACGTTATCCAGGAAGTACAGTGTCTCTACGTCTAATATTGGGTACGGCATTTACCCAGTTTGCAGGACAAGCGGTGCACCCGTGCCTCGGTAGCGCAGTAGGCAGCGCGTAAGTCTCATAATCTTAAGGTCGTGAGTTCGATCCTCACCCGGGGCATTTAATTTTCTGTGACTGATGGTGGTGCTGTTGCTAGGGCGCCAACGTATTTCTTGTTTGTTATCCACAACGTTTCAACGCTTCAGCGGGAAAATGTTTACTTCCTGTTATTGCTACTTACAGCTTCCCTTTTCCTCTTCTCCCAGCAGAGCATGAAGCCAAAAGCATTGCTCTGCGACGTTTGAGGTGCGCGCCTTGCCAGTCACTATGTGCAAAGATGCTCGCAAAGAGAGAGGGGCGCCGACGCGGCACTCGACACGAAATGCGACAAGCGACCGTACGAACGGTCCAACGAAACGGCCGCATCCGGTGTGGTCTAGTGGCTAGGATACCTGGCTTTCACCCAGGTGGCCGGGGTTCGATTCCCGGTACCGGAACGGAATTTTTTCCACACGAATCGTGACAGGTTTGAGCTGTCCGAGCGGCCGTTTCCCGTCCTGCTCGCAATATAGCTACTGTTTCGTGACCGTCAGCAGAATATAGACTAGGGAAGCAGACACACGACGACCATAGAAATGGTGTATGGCTTCATGCCACCTGTTTCCAGCGTAGGGCTGAGCAACTGCATCTGCCGAGGCCCGTTAGCTCAGTTGGTTAGAGCGTCGTGCTAATAACGCGAAGGTCGTGGGTTCGATCCCCCCACGGGCCACTACTCTTTTACTACTACGAAAAGGCAGCGCCGATTTCAGCTGGCGAGTGTGATGACCAGAAGATCATCACCCTGCGTGGAAGTTGACAGAGGATCCGAACCCGACTCGTCGGGAAGCGCTGCAGCATTCACTCGGCAATGGCCATAATATCTTGAATACACTGGTTCTCAACCGATAAAGAGAAAATGAAAGAAAATGTCCGATTGCCGATGCGTAACAACTTTGGCCCTTGTCAGTACTTGGGCGGGTGAGCGCATGGGAACACAGGGCACTATTTGCACTTTTACTTCCTATTTTTGTTTCTCCTTTGTTTTCGGAGCTACAGCCCGATTCGGTCAGGGAGACGCCACCGTGAAATGAAGGGGGCGTGCTGTGTGTCTATCGCCTCGCCTCTCCTTAGCTCTCTCAGTCGTTTCTCGTGCTTGTCGTTTTGATAAAGGCCGATTTGAGAGCGTCAGCTCTCGCGTCAGCTGAGCAAAGTCGAGACAAGTCGAGACACACTAAGGGCTGGTATGCAGCGAGTAAGAGGGCGAAAAAACAATAATTTAAGAGCGCGTGGCAAAAGTACTCATACGCGAAATTAAAAGCCTGCTGCGGTGGCCGGGAATCGAACCCGGATCAACTGCTTGGAAGGCAACTATGCTGACCATTACACCACCACCGCACAAGCGAGCGCCGCGCGTCCGCGCTGTGTCGGCTTCCCGCCAGTCGGCAGCGGCGGAAGGTGATCGTACCTGGCAGGCGCATTTCGAGGCAGGCTAGGGGAGCACATCCAGACGCATTCGGACAGCGTATCCGCGCACATTTCGCATCCTTTGGCAAGAGTTGGGCGCCGGCGACGCAAGAGTACGCAGAGGACCGCGTTCTGGCGGCATTTTTAAGCAGTGCAGTGCAGGATTCAGCGTCTGCAGCATCTTTCCCACAGAATGCTACGGCGCTTGACGGCAGTCCCACTTTCCCTTGAGACATCTGCTCGGGAAGCAGCGTCAAGTTACCGCTGGCCCCAGCATCGGTGGTTCAGTGGTAGAATGCTCGCCTGCCACGCGGGCGGCCCGGGTTCGATTCCCGGCCGATGCATCATTTTGCTTTTCCCGCGATGATGCTGCCGCGTGGCTTGAGCGCTTGAGATGCACGATCCACAAGAATGTGTAGCTGGATTTCCCTTGAGAAGGACCGAGAACGCAGCACTCGCGGGTCCCCACTAGGACGCTCGCATCATGTTCTACAGACTAGCGTCGGCCTGGCCTCACAAGTTGCCGGGTCCGGGTGCCTCCGAGGCTCTGAACTTTAACGACAAGGAGTGCTGCCTATCGTTGCAACAGCTGCAGCAGCACCGCAATCAACTGGGCCGGCAGTGCACGTGTAGCAACAGAACACGTTATCCAGGAAGTACAGTGTCTCTACGTCTAATATTGGGTACGGCATTTACCCAGTTTGCAGGACAAGCGGTGCACCCGTGCCTCGGTAGCGCAGTAGGCAGCGCGTAAGTCTCATAATCTTAAGGTCGTGAGTTCGATCCTCACCCGGGGCATTTAATTTTCTGTGACTGATGGTGGTGCTGTTGCTAGGGCGCCAACGTATTTCTTGTTTGTTATCCACAACGTTTCAACGCTTCAGCGGGAAAATGTTTACTTCCTGTTATTGCTACTTACAGCTTCCCTTTTCCTCTTCTCCCAGCAGAGCATGAAGCCAAAAGCATTGCTCTGCGACGTTTGAGGTGCGCGCCTTGCCAGTCACTATGTGCAAAGATGCTCGCAAAGAGAGAGGGGCGCCGACGCGGCACTCGACACGAAATGCGACAAGCGACCGTACGAACGGTCGAACGAAACGGCCGCATCCGGTGTGGTCTAGTGGCTAGGATACCTGGCTTTCACCCAGGTGGCCGGGGTTCGATTCCCGGTACCGGAACGGAATTTTTTCCACACGAATCGTGACAGGTTTGAGCTGTCCGAGCGGCCGTTTCCCGTCCTGCTCGCAATATAGCAACTGTTTCGTGACCGTCAGCAGAATATAGACTAGGGAAGCAGACACACGACGACCATAGAAATGGTGTATGGCTTCATGCCACCGGTTTCCAGCGTAGGGCTGAGCAACTGCATCTGCCGAGGCCCGTTAGCTCAGTTGGTTAGAGCGTCGTGCTAATAACGCGAAGGTCGTGGGTTCGATCCCCCCACGGGCCACTACTCTTTTACTACTACGAAAAGGCAGCGCCGATTTCAGCTGGCGAGTGTGATGACCAGAAGATCATCACCCTGCGTGGAAGTTGACAGAGGATCCGAACCCGACTCGTCGGGAAGCGCTGCAGCATTCACTCGGCAATGGCCATAATATCTTGAATACACTGGTTCTCAACCGATAAAGAGAAAATGAAAGAAAATGTCCGATTGCCGATGCGTAACAACTTTGGCCCTTGTCAGTACTTGGGCGGGTGAGCGCATGGGAACACAGGGCACTATTTGCACTTTTACTTCCTATTTTTGTTTCTCCTTTGTTTTCGGAGCTACAGCCCGATTCGGTCAGGGAGACGCCACCGTGAAATGAAGGGGGCGTGCTGTGTGTCTATCGCCTCGCCTCTCCTTAGCTCTCTCAGTCGTTTCTCGTGCTTGTCGTTTTGATAAAGGCCGATTTGAGAGCGTCAGCTCTCGCGTCAGCTGAGCAAAGTCGAGACAAGTCGAGACACACTAAGGGCTGGTATGCAGCGAGTAAGAGGGCGAAAAAACAATAATTTAAGAGCGCGTGGCAAAAGTACTCATACGCGAAATTAAAAGCCTGCTGCGGTGGCCGGGAATCGAACCCGGATCAACTGCTTGGAAGGCAACTATGCTGACCATTACACCACCAACGCACAAGCGAGCGCCGCGCGTCCGCGCTGTGTCGGCTTCCCGCCAGTCGGCAGCGGCGGAAGGTGATCGTACCTGGCAGGCGCATTTCGAGGCAGGCTAGGGGAGCACATCCAGACGCATTCGGACAGCGTATCCGCGCACATTTCGCATCCTTTGGCAAGAGGTGGGCGCCGGCGACGCAAGAGTACGCAGAGGACCGCGTTCTGGCGGCATTTTTAAGCAGTGCAGTGCAGGATTCAGCGTCTGCAGCATCTTTCCCACAGAATGCTACGGCGCTTGACGGCAGTCCCACTTTCCCTTGAGACATCTGCTCGGGAAGCAGCGTCAAGTTACCGCTGGCCCCAGCATCGGTGGTTCAGTGGTAGAATGCTCGCCTGCCACGCGGGCGGCCCGGGTTCGATTCCCGGCCGATGCATCATTTTGCTTTTCCCGCGATGATGCTGCCGCGTGGCTTGAGCGCTTGAGATGCACGATCCACAAGAATGTGTAGCTGGATTTCCCTTGAGAAGGACCGAGAACGCAGCACTCGCGGGTCCCCACTAGGACGCTCGCATCATGTTCTACAGACTAGCGTCGGCCTGGCCTCACAAGTTGCCGGGTCCGGGTGCCTCCGAGGCTCTGAACTTTAACGACAAGGAGTGCTGCCTATCGTTGCAACAGCTGCAGCAGCACCGCAATCAACTGGGCCGGCAGTGCACGTGTAGCAACAGAACACGTTATCCAGGAAGTACAGTGTCTCTACGTCTAATATTGGGTACGGCATTTACCCAGTTTGCAGGACAAGCGGTGCACCCGTGCCTCGGTAGCGCAGTAGGCAGCGCGTAAGTCTCATAATCTTAAGGTCGTGAGTTCGATCCTCACCCGGGGCATTTAATTTTCTGTGACTGATGGTGGTGCTGTTGCTAGGGCGCCAACGTATTTCTTGTTTGTTATCCACAACGTTTCAACGCTTCAGCGGGAAAATGTTTACTTCCTGTTATTGCTACTTACAGCTTCCCTTTTCCTCTTCTCCCAGCAGAGCATGAAGCCAAAAGCATTGCTCTGCGACGTTTGAGGTGCGCGCCTTGCCAGTCACTATGTGCAAAGATGCTCGCAAAGAGAGAGGGGCGCCGACGCGGCACTCGACACGAAATGCGACAAGCGACCGTACGAACGGTCCAACGAAACGGCCGCATCCGGTGTGGTCTAGTGGCTAGGATACCTGGCTTTCACCCAGGTGGCCGGGGTTCGATTCCCGGTACCGGAACGGAATTTTTTCCACACGAATCGTGACAGGTTTGAGCTGTCCGAGCGGCCGTTTCCCGTCCTGCTCGCAATATAGCTACTGTTTCGTGACCGTCAGCAGAATATAGACTAGGGAAGCAGACACACGACGACCATAGAAATGGTGTATGGCTTCATGCCACCTGTTTCCAGCGTAGGGCTGAGCAACTGCATCTGCCGAGGCCCGTTAGCTCAGTTGGTTAGAGCGTCGTGCTAATAACGCGAAGGTCGTGGGTTCGATCCCCCCACGGGCCACTACTCTTTTACTACTACGAAAAGGCAGCGCCGATTTCAGCTGGCGAGTGTGATGACCAGAAGATCATCACCCTGCGTGGAAGTTGACAGAGGATCCGAACCCGACTCGTCGGGAAGCGCTGCAGCATTCACTCGGCAATGGCCATAATATCTTGAATACACTGGTTCTCAACCGATAAAGAGAAAATGAAAGAAAATGTCCGATTGCCGATGCGTAACAACTTTGGCCCTTGTCAGTACTTGGGCGGGTGAGCGCATGGGAACACAGGGCACTATTTGCACTTTTACTTCCTATTTTTGTTTCTCCTTTGTTTTCGGAGCTACAGCCCGATTCGGTCAGGGAGACGCCACCGTGAAATGAAGGGGGCGTGCTGTGTGTCTATCGCCTCGCCTCTCCTTAGCTCTCTCAGTCGTTTCTCGTGCTTGTCGTTTTGATAAAGGCCGATTTGAGAGCGTCAGCTCTCGCGTCAGCTGAGCAAAGTCGAGACAAGTCGAGACACACTAAGGGCTGGTATGCAGCGAGTAAGAGGGCGAAAAAACAATAATTTAAGAGCGCGTGGCAAAAGTACTCATACGCGAAATTAAAAGCCTGCTGCGGTGGCCGGGAATCGAACCCGGATCAACTGCTTGGAAGGCAACTATGCTGACCATTACACCACCACCGCACAAGCGAGCGCCGCGCGTCCGCGCTGTGTCGGCTTCCCGCCAGTCGGCAGCGGCGGAAGGTGATCGTACCTGGCAGGCGCATTTCGAGGCAGGCTAGGGGAGCACATCCAGACGCATTCGGACAGCGTATCCGCGCACATTTCGCATCCTTTGGCAAGAGTTGGGCGCCGGCGACGCAAGAGTACGCAGAGGACCGCGTTCTGGCGGCATTTTTAAGCAGTGCAGTGCAGGATTCAGCGTCTGCAGCATCTTTCCCACAGAATGCTACGGCGCTTGACGGCAGTCCCACTTTCCCTTGAGACATCTGCTCGGGAAGCAGCGTCAAGTTACCGCTGGCCCCAGCATCGGTGGTTCAGTGGTAGAATGCTCGCCTGCCACGCGGGCGGCCCGGGTTCGATTCCCGGCCGATGCATCATTTTGCTTTTCCCGCGATGATGCTGCCGCGTGGCTTGAGCGCTTGAGATGCACGATCCACAAGAATGTGTAGCTGGATTTCCCTTGAGAAGGACCGAGAACGCAGCACTCGCGGGTCCCCACTAGGACGCTCGCATCATGTTCTACAGACTAGCGTCGGCCTGGCCTCACAAGTTGCCGGGTCCGGGTGCCTCCGAGGCTCTGAACTTTAACGACAAGGAGTGCTGCCTATCGTTGCAACAGCTGCAGCAGCACCGCAATCAACTGGGCCGGCAGTGCACGTGTAGCAACAGAACACGTTATCCAGGAAGTACAGTGTCTCTACGTCTAATATTGGGTACGGCATTTACCCAGTTTGCAGGACAAGCGGTGCACCCGTGCCTCGGTAGCGCAGTAGGCAGCGCGTAAGTCTCATAATCTTAAGGTCGTGAGTTCGATCCTCACCCGGGGCATTTAATTTTCTGTGACTGATGGTGGTGCTGTTGCTAGGGCGCCAACGTATTTCTTGTTTGTTATCCACAACGTTTCAACGCTTCAGCGGGAAAATGTTTACTTCCTGTTATTGCTACTTACAGCTTCCCTTTTCCTCTTCTCCCAGCAGAGCATGAAGCCAAAAGCATTGCTCTGCGACGTTTGAGGTGCGCGCCTTGCCAGTCACTATGTGCAAAGATGCTCGCAAAGAGAGAGGGGCGCCGACGCGGCACTCGACACGAAATGCGACAAGCGACCGTACGAACGGTCCAACGAAACGGCCGCATCCGGTGTGGTCTAGTGGCTAGGATACCTGGCTTTCACCCAGGTGGCCGGGGTTCGATTCCCGGTACCGGAACGGAATTTTTTCCACACGAATCGTGACAGGTTTGAGCTGTCCGAGCGGCCGTTTCCCGTCCTGCTCGCAATATAGCTACTGTTTCGTGACCGTCAGCAGAATATAGACTAGGGAAGCAGACACACGACGACCATAGAAATGGTGTATGGCTTCACGCCACCTGTTTCCAGCGTAGGGCTGAGCAACTGCATCTGCCGAGGCCCGTTAGCTCAGTTGGTTAGAGCGTCGTGCTAATAACGCGAAGGTCGTGGGTTCGATCCCCCCACGGGCCACTACTCTTTTACTACTACGAAAAGGCAGCGCCGATTTCAGCTGGCGAGTGTGATGACCAGAAGATCATCACCCTGCGTGGAAGTTGACAGAGGATCCGAACCCGACTCGTCGGGAAGCGCTGCAGCATTCACTCGGCAATGGCCATAATATCTTGAATACACTGGTTCTCAACCGATAAAGAGAAAATGAAAGAAAATGTCCGATTGCCGATGCGTAACAACTTTGGCCCTTGTCAGTACTTGGGCGGGTGAGCGCATGGGAACACAGGGCACTATTTGCACTTTTACTTCCTATTTTTGTTTCTCCTTCGTTTTCGGAGCTACAGCCCGATTCGGTCAGGGAGACGCCACCGTGAAATGAAGGGGGCGTGCTGTGTGTCTATCGCCTCGCCTCTCCTTAGCTCTCTCAGTCGTTTCTCGTGCTTGTCGTTTTGATAAAGGCCGATTTGAGAGCGTCAGCTCTCGCGTCAGCTGAGCAAAGTCGAGACAAGTCGAGACACACTAAGGGCTGGTATGCAGCGAGTAAGAGGGCGAAAAAACAATAATTTAAGAGCGCGTGGCAAAAGTACTCATACGCGAAATTAAAAGCCTGCTGCGGTGGCCGGGAATCGAACCCGGATCAACTGCTTGGAAGGCAACTATGCTGACCATTACACCACCACCGCACAAGCGAGCGCCGCGCGTCCGCGCTGTGTCGGCTTCCCGCCAGTCGGCAGCGGCGGAAGGTGATCGTACCTGGCAGGCGCATTTCGAGGCAGGCTAGGGGAGCACATCCAGACGCATTCGGACAGCGTATCCGCGCACATTTCGCATCCTTTGGCAAGAGTTGGGCGCCGGCGACGCAAGAGTACGCAGAGGACCGCGTTCTGGCGGCATTTTTAAGCAGTGCAGTGCAGGATTCAGCGTCTGCAGCATCTTTCCCACAGAATGCTACGGCGCTTGACGGCAGTCCCACTTTCCCTTGAGACATCTGCTCGGGAAGCAGCGTCAAGTTACCGCTGGCCCCAGCATCGGTGGTTCAGTGGTAGAATGCTCGCCTGCCACGCGGGCGGCCCGGGTTCGATTCCCGGCCGATGCATCATTTTGCTTTTCCCGCGATGATGCTGCCGCGTGGCTTGAGCGCTTGAGATGCACGATCCACAAGAATGTGTAGCTGGATTTCCCTTGAGAAGGACCGAGAACGCAGCACTCGCGGGTCCCCACTAGGACGCTCGCATCATGTTCTACAGACTAGCGTCGGCCTGGCCTCACAAGTTGCCGGGTCCGGGTGCCTCCGAGGCTCTGAACTTTAACGACAAGGAGTGCTGCCTATCGTTGCAACAGCTGCAGCAGCACCGCAATCAACTGGGCCGGCAGTGCACGTGTAGCAACAGAACACGTTATCCAGGAAGTACAGTGTCTCTACGTCTAATATTGGGTACGGCATTTACCCAGTTTGCAGGACAAGCGGTGCACCCGTGCCTCGGTAGCGCAGTAGGCAGCGCGTAAGTCTCATAATCTTAAGGTCGTGAGTTCGATCCTCACCCGGGGCATTTAATTTTCTGTGACTGATGGTGGTGCTGTTGCTAGGGCGCCAACGTATTTCTTGTTTGTTATCCACAACGTTTCAACGCTTCAGCGGGAAAATGTTTACTTCCTGTTATTGCTACTTACAGCTTCCCTTTTCCTCTTCTCCCAGCAGAGCATGAAGCCAAAAGCATTGCTCTGCGACGTTTGAGGTGCGCGCCTTGCCAGTCACTATGTGCAAAGATGCTCGCAAAGAGAGAGGGGCGCCGACGCGGCACTCGACACGAAATGCGACAAGCGACCGTACGAACGGTCCAACGAAACGGCCGCATCCGGTGTGGTCTAGTGGCAGTCTGCCTGCAGCGGCCGTGGCGTGCGGTTGTCTGTGCTCCGCGCTGCGGCTGGCTTGTTTACTTCTGCGGGGTAAGTCGCTCGCTAGCAGCGGTTATTCTTGCGTTTGTGGAATGACGTTGATAATTCAGTGATGGCACATACTATGAGGAAAGACACCTTGAAGTTAACGTTCGATAACACGTTTGCCCGACCAACATCCTTCGAAATCGAGGATTTCCTCGAAGAAGTGATGAAAATTGGCCTCGATGAGATTATCGGTATACATTTGTCGATTCTGTCTAGCATCGTTTATATCAAGATGAGAGATGCCGAGTTTTGTGACAAACTAGTTGACTCCTTTAGTTCTGGTTTGAAGTTTAAGCATAGTGATGGCAATGTGGGTGTTGTTACTGTTTCTCACGCCGGGCTTGGACTTCGAACAATTCGCATTTTTGAACTACCGTTTGAGGTCCCAGCAGACCAGATAAACGTTGCGATATCGCCGTATGGCAAAGTTTTGAGCAACTTTGCCGAACGTTGGTCTCCGGCGCATAAGTATCCGGTACTGAATGGCGTCAGGCAGCTTAAAGTTGACTTGCAACGACATATTCCGTCGTACGTCACGGTTTGTGGGTACCGTGCCGTCGTAATGTATGATGGCCAACCTAGAACATGTGCCAGATGTAACTCGACGGGACATGTTCGTGCGGAATGTTTACAGCGTCGTGTAGTTCAACTGCCAACCGGAGAGAGTGTTAGCCCTCCCGCGATGTCAACATTACAGCCATCGTACGTGTCGGTTGCCCGCGGTGAGCCGTCCATACAACTGATTCGCGATAAACCTGCCGGACCCAGTTCCGTCGTTAATGTGACGTCTCCGGACACGCCAGTCGCGTCCGAGATGGCTGCTTCTGAAACACATGAAACTAACAGGACCAGTGAGATGGCGGTGGACCAGCCCTCACGGGGTGCCGAGTTGGTGGAGGTGTCCATGGCACCTGCTCCCATGTCTGACCGAGTCGCTGAAACGATGCCCAACTCCGACACAGTAATACGTGGTAATCGATCTCCGAAGAAAAATAAAAAGCGGAGGATGGCTCACCAAGGTGCGGAAGATACAGCACCGAGCTTGCGGGGAAAGGCTAAATTAATCGGTCAGAATTTAAAAGAAGGGCCCGCAGACGCTGCCGCCTCGCCTTCGCGCTCGCGGGACACAACGCGATCAGACGACACCATGTCGGAGACTCCCACGATGTACGACAGCGGACCAGATGAGACGCCCACTCAGCAAACTGAGCCACAGAATACGAATCCACCAGTTTCTGAGCCAGTAGGCACCCTTTGCTCTCCCAATTGGGCGGACGAGTTTGAAACGAACGAAGCTGATGTAGAGATGCAGGAGGATTCCACACCCTCGACTGGCTCCTTGCCCCCCGTATCAGCGGTTGATGGACACAACGTCCACGTGGCCATGGCTACTCAAACGACCGACACGGTCAGCGCCTCCAATTGAAGGCTGTAATGACGCACCCTATCGTTTGCTCCTTTCGTACCAAACATCTATGACCACCTTGCAGGCCTACAAGATCCTGACTCTCAATATCAATAAGATGCGCAGTGATTTGAATCTGAAGAACTTACAAGACTTGTTATACGCAGCCGACATCGATATAGCCATGCTTCAGGAAGTGAGTGAGATCAGGTTAGACCACATAGCAGGGTATAACGCTTTCGTGAACCCTGGCAACGGTTTCGAACTTGGAACAGCATTACTGTTAAAAGAAGGGATCATTGCAAATTGTGAGGCCAAACTGGTGACCGGCAGAGGGATAGCAGTCACTGTCAATAACATCAGACTGATTAATATTTACGCACCTTCTGGGTCCAGTAATAGGCAACACCGTGCAGAATTTTTTCGCCACGAGATCCTTCCGCTCTTCGGGACCAACTACAGTGATGTCATTTTTGGCGGCGATTTCAATTGTGTGCTTCGTCAAATCGATCAAACTCCTCACTTTAATCGGTGTGTCGAATTAGAACAGATCATTCAAGAACTCCGCTTCACTGACACTTGGACGCACATGCACGGAGTGGAAGTGGGTTTTACGCATGTTACCAATCATTCGGCAAGTAGGTTAGATAGAATTTACATATCGCGTAATTTAACGCAACACCTGCTACACACCGAAATATGGCCAACTGTATTTTCCGACCATGCTG